>NW_015387234.1:356782-366512 GCF_001527695.2 Protobothrops mucrosquamatus | reverse complement strand
GTTAGGTGGCTAAAGTTAGTATGTTCAAAGTCATATTAAATCGAAAAATAGTTACTTAGCCATAAGAAAAACTCCAAATCTCATAGGTGGACAATATTTTTATATGGCCAATTCATAAATCACAAAACAGCTCTTTTGTGCAAGTTACTCCCTCCAAATGGTGTAAGAAAGTGAAGCAGAGAAAGAATGGTGAGTGTTAAGAAATACTTGACTTAAATTTCTTAGCTCTGCCTCTTTCTCTGTATGTACGCGTGTGTGCACACAAATACACAGAGAAAAAGAAAATATCATCTGTGTTATTTACAATTAAAGATTTAACCACAAGCTTACCATCAGTGATCTTGATACTAACAATCCTTTCACAGAGAAGAGAAACAAAACCTATCAACAGGACCAGTTGCTAGTTTTGCCTTCTTAAATCTTCAGGCAACTCTATTATAGAATTTTGTAGTATCACCAATAATTCTGGGAGTCCATACAGTTGTTCAAATATAGTCCATTCTATGTTTGTGTCATACCCTATTTGAACTTGCAGAGGAAAAAAATGGATTGGAGTGCAGGCAAAAGAATTAACAGATGCAAACCTGACATCAGAAATGGCACTATCTAAAATTAATGGAGGAATATATCTTTAATCAGATTAGTTGGGGTTCTGGAATTTTTATCAATTTCTGCTTTTATTTTTCCAAAGAGACGCGAGGACTGAATTATGGAACATTATTGCATTGATTTTCTTCATAATCTTTTCTGGACTATGTGCATACAAGCCACCAAATCTTCTCATTTTCACTATCTTTTGTAGTGAAACTAATCTTGTTCTCCACTGAAGCTAATAGGTGACCCAAAATCTTTTGCCACTTAGATAGATAAAAAGAATCACAACTTCCCAATGTGAACCAAGACCAGGCATTTTATTTTGGCAGCTGGAGAGAAGGGGGGAAAGATCACATGTGATCACATGACCCTGAGATACTGCAACCATAATAAATAATGAGTCAGCTGTCAAGCATCTGAATTTTGGGCACATGATCATAGGGATTCTACAATGGTCATGTGTGAAAAATGGACATACGTCATTTTATTCAGTGTCATCGTACCTTCGTTGTCACTTGTAACTAAATGAACTGTTGTAAGTCGAGGACTTCCTATATAAATATGAGTGGCTATTTTTCCATGTCTCTTATCTCTTGATAGGTTTGCAAGGTAAAAAGCCTTTTAAAAACAAACAAAAAAGTAATTGGGGCTGCAATTAAATAGTCAGATCTGACAATATGTTTCAAATGACAACAATTATGGTTATAACAAAGAACCTACTTGTAACTATTAGAAGAATTCCAGAAGTACTATTCAAAATTACCAAATACAATTGTTTGCAAGAAGCAGCATTAAGAGAATACATTTTTAGAAGGATAGCTGAAGGAGGTGGAGTTTTTTAACCTGACTGAACTATGAAGAGTATAATGAAGCCTTAAAGAGTTTTATGACTATGAAAGCTTAAAAAATGAGAGACAATCCTTTCTCCTGAGATTCACATCTGATGACTTGTTTAACAATTCATGTTGCACATAATACTAAGATGGTGAAAGAAAACTGGCTCCTTAATGGAATTTAAAGTGAAATGATATCTTAAGAACTATGGAAGCTCCATGTTCTTTATAATAATCTTGTAAATATCATTAGAGTCTGAAATCGCTTTATTCATCACCATAAATCACAGAAAAAGAGTGATAGTGTGGTGAAAAATGGTAATAACCCGTATCAAGCTTTCTATAAAGGATAGCTTCTATTTTGCCAGGCAAGGCCTTGCCAGTAAACTGAAAGCACACGTTGTTTAATATATTAAAAAACATCACAATTAGATCTGAGATACCTGCTATAGATTTCAACATTTAGAATTGATTTAACTATTTGGCATTTAGCATCTACACCATAAATCAATCTTCTCTAATTTGAAGCCCTCCAGATGGTTTGGAGTACAGTTATAAGAACTGCCTATTAGTATACCATAATCCAATATATATGGGATATACTAGGTTGGAAAAAAATAGACTGTTCCTGCAGCATTTGATTCACGGTATAATAGGTTTGAAGTTTAGCAAGCATTATTTCATATTAGAAAGTTGGCTACAGATTCCTCTTTAACTTGAATTGCATTTCAACAGTATTATGTGGACAATTTCATGACAAACATTTGTTCCATATGATCAGGTGTCTAAGGAGTATTTTATTAGAAACTAAATACTCATTTCACCACAGTAGCTGCACTACTACAATCAAGCAGAAGCCAAGAAGAAGTTAAATTCATAGTATTTGGGATGACAAGTGATAATTTCTTGTAAGCCAAAATTCTGGTAGAAAAATATGTATTATTTATTTATTTATTTGTTTGTTTGTTTGTTTGTTTGTTTATTTATTTATTTATTTATTTATTTATATTGTTTGTTTGTTTGTTTATTGCAAGGTCAAGTCCTCCATATAATTTAGGTTTCCTACAAAATGTCATTAGCCAAGTTCTAAACTTCTTTAGCACTATATTCAACCAGAGCGAGCTCAAATGACATCTCTGTGCTCACTTTGGCCAAAATTCCTCCATCTTTTCCTTCTTCTTTTCTCATGGTATTGCTCTGCTACCTATCACAGTAAAAGAGCACAAGCAATTTAAAATGCCTGCTGAAACATTGTAAGTAAACTTTCAAATTCTAGAAGAGCAATTGTCATGTTTCTTTTCTCATAGTAAACTTCTGGCAGTTTTACCTGTTCAAATAATCAAAATGGTCTTTCTGCTCCTTCTGTGTTGAGAACGTTTCAACTGCAGATGTTCCATAGTACCAACCTCTTCATGCTCTGTTGAAATGATTGCAAGCTGGACAACTTTTGCTGCTCCAGAGCACAGATGTGTTTATTAACTTCAGCTTGAGAAACTATTTTCTGTACAGGAAAGTGTTCCAGGAAGTATTAGAAGTATGCACAAAGTAACAAAAGCATTTGGAAATACAATGCCCGTGATCACCTTGTTATTTATTTTATTTTATTTTTTGCTGCTTGGCTCCAGAGTGACTCTGAGCACATATACAGTACATCAGAACAGTCTTTGGAGTTTATCCCACTGAAATGTATGGTAGAAGGACCTCAGTTCCTTACCCAAAACACTCAGATCAATGCCACAAATATTACTATGCAACAACACTTTCCATACTTCCCTGGATTGTTAGGTTAGTTATTTTTCAAATGATGGAGGGCAACTTATCATATAATATGCCAAATATACCACTGGGTTTCTAAAATTGCATGAAATATACTTTACCTGACTGAATTGCACAATATAGGACCAAGTGAAATAATTCAACCTTGAATTGTGGTTTTGGGTTTCTTATGGGATCATTTGGGGCCTTGTAATGAAAATATCTTCTTATTTGATGATTCTTGTATTCTTGAATGGATGAGAAAATAACTTTTGTGTAAGGTTCCTCTGCTAAACTTTGTGCAATCTTGAAACCACTTTAAAAACCTGTAATCTGTAAGCCTATAAATATAATTTTGTTTTCTCTAGTTATTTTATTGTTCTGGATATATCAAGACCAACACTTTGAAATTTCTAGCCTGCAATATATATTGCAAAGGGTATGTACAGTAATAAACGCCAAGCAATATTTGAAGTTATGTATATTTCTGGGGGTTCTACTTCACTCTGCCACTGTTCACCTGTGGAAGAATCCTATCAAAGAATTATCTTGCCTAGGGTCAGCTAGGGCTTCAACTGTTTTTCTAATATTATGTTTTATAGACTTTTTCATCTCTTCATGGCTGTTTTGATTTATAGCACTTAGTTGTTTCATAAGATGTCCTAGATGTTGCTTTAAGACTTATCATTGATGAGTTAATGCATAGCAAAACATATTGATTTTTTTTTTAAAAAAAATGGCATGCTACTAAAAACAAATGTTGGTATCACAGACCACCAAGTTATACAAATAAAAACTACATGGAGAAAAATATCTTGAGGGGTTCAGCTCTCAAATCCATGACTATACTCTTGTTTATTCTTTTCATATTGTCACCATTACTGAAGCTCTGATATCTCACTTCAGCTGATGCAATTCCCTTCTCTGTCAGCATTTTAAAAAGCACATTTGTGTCACATCAAGTCTTGTGGTATCATTTATGTCAATAAATTCTAGAAATGTTCTCTGACAGTATCACTGCAGGGATATTATCACCAGATTCCACTGATATTACAAAACTCATCACTAAAATCATTTCTTCCAAATGGCTATTGTACGGTGTGCCATCTAGAATAACAGACCAATTTGCTTACTTAAGATGTACTGCATTCTTTGATTTGAATTGCATTGCTAGTACTAAACAATCTCATTTTGAATCAAGAAATGGGAAAGAAATGACAAACTGAAGATGGTTCTTTAGTGGAGCTGATAACTGCCAATGGAATAAAGAACCAGCAAGTAGACCAGGTCTTTGTAATTGCTCTCTGGACAAGGAGATGACTTGAGATTGCCCACAAGTGCTCCAGATTGTTGTTCCTTGCAAGGAGATCATCTTCAATACTCCTGGAATATTATACCATATATCATATTATATCATATTCAGCAATATGCTTTACAATTTTAAGGAAATTTCATACACGCAACTGGCCTAAAGTGCTACCTTCAAGTGCAATCTTCTCTTAATACTGTACACCTATGGTTGCCAGTAACTGCAGTCTCATCTTAAACTCTTTCCATCTATGTAATGCTCTCTGATTTTTGCTGCTTCTCAAGGCATGCAAGATTGATAGCTGAATTTTTCAAGTCCTTTGTTCCTGAAAAACCAATGTGGCACTTTAGTCTGGAAAAGTTTGAAATAAAAAAGTATGCAGCATCTGGAGACGGTTTAAAATATATATACTGTGGCCTCTTCATGTGTCACCATTGGGAATTTCATGGCAGAAATATGTTGTATAGAAAGGTTTTTACTTTTTCATGCAGTACAAGGAAGTACGTTTCTTGCATCTTTTCCACACTCTTCTGCAATATACTTTAGATTTTATTTTAGGAATTTATTTCAGGAATATAATGAATATAAAAAGTTAGGATTAAAATGCCAGGGTTTAGAAATGTAAAAAAAAAATCAGACCAGGATAAATCACTTCAGAATTTTTTTCTACCTTTAATATAACATATAAGCTGCATGATTCAATTGAAAAACAAATTGAGGTGTTTTAGGAGAATTGACCCTTTATTGGGGTCAGAAAACACAGTGAACATTTCTATCTATATGACTGTCAGCTTTTTCTTTTTTTAAAAAAAAAATCTCAATTTTTTTCCAGATTCAATTCAAGGCAGCAAACACACCCCAGTATTCCTTTCTCCTCCTGGGATGAGAGAAAGTGATTGGCCCAAAGTCACCCAGCTGGTTTTCCTGACAGTTAAAACAATTAATCAGTGGAACAACCTGCCTCCAGAAATTGTGAATGCTCCAAGACTGGAAGTTTATAACAAGAGACTGGACAACCATTTGTCTGAAATGGTATAGGGTTTCCTGCCTGAGCAGGGGGTTGGACTAGAAGACCTCAAACATCCCTTCCAACTCTATTGTTGTTGTTGTTGTTGTTGTTATTACCTAAAATGGGACTAGAACTCAAAGTCTCCTGGTTTCTATGCCAACATCTTAGCAATTACACCAAATATACCCTTTGAGGTAAGCAAGATCAAGAAGCAATCATGACTGGGATTCCAGGAATGTTCATTATTGTTGCAGGACAGAATACCAGAACATCCGTCAATTTCTCTTTGCCCTGTCTTATACTAAACAAAATTGAGGCAGGGTTGTTGAGGGAGGGAGGGTGTTTCCTCATGTTTCAGAACAAACTAATATTCCATGTTAATGCTACATTATACCCAATATGAACAGAGTAATCCTATATACCAAAAATGTTGCTTTTGTTTGTTCTACTCCTATTACGTATTAACATCCACTGATGTTCATTAAACTATTACAGGTAGTCCTTACAATTATTCGTTTAGTGACTGTTTGAAGTTACAATGGCACTGAAAAAGTGACTTGTGACTGTTTTTCACACTTACGACCATTGCAGCATCCCCATGGTCATGTGGTCAAAATTCAGTTGCTTGGCAACTGATTCATATTTATGATGGTTGTAGTGTCCCAAGGTCAAGTGATCACCTTTTGCAACCTTCTGACAAGCAAACTCAATGGGGAAGCCAGATTCACTTTACAACCGTGTTACTAACTTGGCAACTGCAGCGATTCACTTAATGACTGTGGCAAGAAAGGTCATAAAATGGGACAAAGCTCACTTAACAACTGTCTTGCTTAGCAACAGAAACTTTGGGCTGGGTTTTGGTCATAAATCGAGGACTACCTGTATTAGCCACCTTTCCAGTTCCAAATGTTTAAAGATGAGTTTGTTCTACTAATATTGAGGGCACTTTCATGTGAAGCCTCTGCATTAGTGAGAATGTCCACATGCCAGCTGCAACAAGAGAGATTTAATGAATTCGGGACAATGGGGATATGTTCCTCAAACAATCACTTTTTCCACAGCACCCAAACCACCATACGATGGCATTACAGCATCCAACATTCTTCATCCCCAGGAACATAGCCAGTTCTGGAATTCAGGCTGCCAGTTTGGTAGGTCAGGCCAGCAGTGATCTTGACCATCCCCCAAAGTTGAGGTCTGTATCCTCTTATGCTGTTTGCATAGGTTGATCCTCTGTCGTGACAGTGCTAAACAGGAACACACTCGATATTCTCAGTTAACAGTTTATCACACTTCTACTTCCCCTCCTAAACTTTATCACTACAGGTTTTTCTGCATGACCCAGTTTCATTATAGTAACTGATGGATGGAATTTCTCTTGAGAAGGTAATCTACCTGCCTATCAGTGTTTGATTACAGGTTGAACATCAATATTTTCTGAGGTTTTTGGCAGGTCAGCTAACATTGCTGCAGATCTAGCTGGAGAAAGCTTTCCTACCATATTTTCATCTGCATTTCCTGCAGTTTTGCTCCGCTTTGTTGAGGCATCTCCTCTGAATAATGCATCCTCTTCTAAGAGGTGACAGTTTCATTTAGAAATGGATGGCCAAGCTGTTAGGTATTTGCAGAGTACAGCTTCCATTCCATAAGCAATAAAACACGACTGTAGCATTGATTTTCTTTTTTCTTCAAAAATGCTTCAAAAATTTTGTAGGGGAAATATATATACCAATATAGAACAGCCATAGGTACACAGAACATCCTACATTTCTATAGACAATACTATTACTTTCATTAACTTACCCAAATATTTGGAAGCTGTACTATACTGCTGAAAATGGAAAGAGATTTGTCAGGAAAAATCTAAATTCCTTTATGTGTAGTTATGCTTTTCATTGCTTTATATTTAATAGATTTAAAAAAACTTCAAAATTTATTATAGTATGCTGACAATTAACCAGTCACATGGTTCAGGGGTAAAGAATTCCCACCATCTGATTTACTTTCTTTCTCTAGGGTCCTTTCATAGATAGTGTGGTGCTGGGCTACTGCCCAAGGCATCCTTTGTTAATTAAATATAAATAATGAGGCTTCCTACTTTCAAATGCTAAAAGAGTTTTCTTGTTCTTGTAACACAATATGTCTGAAAGCTCCAATTGTTGCCTCGTACATTTAATTCTTTCCTTGCCAGTACATTTCTTCCATGCTAAGGCAGAGCTTTGCTGGGAAGTTGATAATCTTTAAATATAATACATGGTGATCAGCTAAATTAGCATTGGTAGGTAGTTAAAAGTATTCTGTTATTAAATACTTCTTCACTAAAGGTCTAAGACTGGGAACGTTCCACATTTTTCTTTCTGTCATTAGCCATAAATATATTAATGAGGCAGTGAATTAGCATGTCACAGTGACCCAAGATTGACAAGCTGGTTAAAAACAAGGGAAGTAAAGGAAGATGACTTTCCCAGATCTCATATATCCGCTATTATCTATCACCGGGGGGGGAGGAGTCTTATTCTGCTTGGAAGACTGAGAAATGGAGTCAATGCAGCCTTGCTTTTTACAAAGTCTTTTTCACATCATGGGATAATTTTTATCCCACTTTAAAGAACTTTTGTTTTAATTAATAGAATATGCATTGATAGCAGACAGGATTTTCCTAACAACTAATCAATTATCAGTATAAATGTGGGATGAAATCAAAATGGCACCAATTTCAACCCTGACTGGAACAACTCAGATTCTGCATGAGCATGTATATGTATGTACATATACAAGACAAGCAAAATTAGAGTCTGTTGGGATAACAACATAAGTAGAGGGGAATTGGCAAACTCTCTGCTTAGGCCAGACATGTCAAACACAAGGCCCGGGGGCCAGATGCGGCCCGCGAAGTGGTTTCATGTGACCCGTGAAGCCATCCTGGAAACAGTAAGGGAACGGCCCCCACTGCCTTGGCCCTGGCCCAAGCCAGCCGGGAGCCAATGTACACTTTTGTGGTGGCCATCTTGACACTTGCCCCGGTGGACCTTGCCTTGGCACTTGCCCTGGTCCCACCCCCTTCTGCCAGAGTCCCTCAGATCTGTCCCACTCCTGCCCAGGCCCCCACAGGCACCCTTGATGCGAATGATGTAGAACTGGCCACACCCACCCAGGTCACACCCACTCCATCCATGCCCACCCAGTAGGCTGCACCCACTCTGGCCACACCCACCTGGCCCCCCTAGGGCAACTGCAATGCTGATGCGGCCCTCAGTGAAATTGAGTTGACACCCCTGGCTTAGGCTGTGCCTTCTCAGCAAGTCTGCTTGTGGAATTCAGGGTCAACATTTTTCTGGTTTGATCATAGATATCCCTATCCCAAGAGACCCACTACCAGATCTTACCACACAGGCAGAAACAACTAATACTTTGAATTGCACCTTGAAGCTAACCAGTGGCTTATGTAACTTGCACAGCAAAGGTGTTGCATTATTGTACTGAGGTATGTCCATTAATACCTCAGTTTGCTGTATCAAGTTCAGCTTTCAAGTTGTCTTCAACACCAACCTCATGTATGGCAATAGTCAAGACAAGGCTACAAAGGCATAAGTGAATGTGAGAAGCAGGGTGCAAGGAAAGAGTGCAATTGGCATACCAGATAAATCTGGATCAAGATTCTTCTAGCCACTACTGACATGATCAAGAGCTGCAAGTCCAGGAAGAACCCCAAATCAGTTTTGTCTGATGGAGTGCAAGCTCCTCAGAACTAAGGAAGTAAAATGTATGGTACCAGGACAACCCAGAACACCACAAGTTCTTGGTCTCGTCAGGATTACATTTCAATAATAAATTATTTGAGTTAAAGTAGTAAAAACAATTTGATAATAGTAAGGCTACACCACTGTTTTTCCTTCTCAAATTTTTGAAAGGAATTTTAGGAAGAACTAGGAGAGGCCATTACAAACAGCAGTAAGCAGAAGTATCAGTTGAGTTGCTTCTTTTTGAACCTCATTCTAGTTTTTCAAATATGCTGGTGATATTAGATAGAGCTATAGATTAGGGCATGACTGACAAGCTCCAGGAAGAGAGTCTTCTCTGCTGTTGTTCCCACCCTCTGGAAGACTTACCCCAGAGGTGAGGTGTGCCACAACTCTTCTGGCCTTCAAAAGTGTGTGAAGTTTGGCTCTGCCAATTGGTGTGAGGTGGTCAAAAAGGAATATATAACCCCGGGGATGGTTGCTTTTATGA
>NW_015387234.1:343308-356181 GCF_001527695.2 Protobothrops mucrosquamatus | reverse complement strand
TTTTATGAAGTGTTTTCTCTACCTTGTTAACTTTTTAGCTGTTAATACTATAACCCTATCTTTTAAATCTTGCTTTTAAATTTGTTCTTATTTATACTTTTATACCATGATATGTTTTTATTATAAGCCATTCAGAGTCACCTAGGTGAGATGGGTCATGTAGAAATATGATGAATAAATGAATAAAATTATGCACACAAATGAATATCTGTAGAGTAAAGCCTACTTACCACTCCCAAACGAAGGGACAACATAGTCAGAAGATGCACTTGTGCATGTAGAAGATAATTATTTATATGCATGCTTACTCCCAAGTTATTTTTCTTTTCAGTTCTTTTTGTCATTGATTTAGTTCTGTTTTAAATTCAGTACTTTATTTATTATTCTTTTTTCTTTTCCCTCTCCCTTTCTCTCTCTCCCTCTCTCCCTCCCTCTTTCTCTCACTCTCTGTGTCTCTGTATGTGTGTGTGTAAGTTCCCTCAACCCAGCTGAAAAAGGCCAGATTGTTCACTTAATTCAAGACAAATTGTGCTAATGACTAGTTTCCTTATTTATCTGCCAAGGACGGATGGCAATCACTCAGCACTGCAGAATACAAATTAATGGGAGGTTTGTGAACCACAGAGGACCTTCATTTTAAAAATTCTGAGCCCTCAGGAAATGAACGGAGGATCAGGAATAAGTATGAAATTCTGCACTAAGGGGACTCTAATGGAAGCAATGGCTCCTACATATGTTAACCTAGGACTTAAGCTATTTTCAATGTCTTTTTATTTCCTGTTCTGGGACTCCCTACTAAGGACCTGATTGTCTTTTTGTAAAAAAAATTACTTGGTGCTCAGCTCACTTTGAGTCCTCGTGTACAAATTTGTACTCTGAAACAGCACAGAGTTCTGCTGGTAGTCTTTGTCTCTTTCTTGTGTCGTACACTCTGTTCCTCAGAGGGAGGGATAACAACAACTGGGGAGAGAATTTTTTGAAATCATGAGACTTCATTGTTACATTTTCTTCCTGTCCTAAATGGAACAATGATATAAAGGAAAAGCTGTCATGCTTGCATGGTGGTGAGCTGCAAGGGCTTTTAAGGCTGACACAATGATTAGGGAAAGCCTTGGAAATCATTGACTTGTGCCTGAAAAGAACATAATTTTGCTCAGTTTGAAACATGACTGATTTTCAGAATGTAGTAGACTTTAAAGGTCCAAAATGTCAAATAGATTATTGTGCTGTGTGCAATATTGAATAGCTCCACCATTACTGAACCTCCGCTTCATTTCGATGTATTACATGCATTTCAGGAAAGATATGCTCGTTCAAATTCAAGGCATTGTAGTTATATCAGTGATAGTAGAAACTGAGAAATCCTTCAAAAAGACTCAAAGACCTAGTTTTAGATGAATTACAGATTAAAATTCAAAATGAAATTTAATTAAATAGATTAAAAATATTTTAACAATATTCCTCAGAGTTAGTTTTATAATATAATAACTATGGTTTGTTAGCAAGGATATTTTTTGTTAAAAACTGAGGATATTGTACGCCTGGTGTGTGTTTGTGTGTGTTAATATAAAGAAAGCAATTTTACATTATTGTAAAAACCATAATTAATGCTTTCTTTCTTTGTGAGTCATTGAAATGCACATCCTCTGTCCCCAGAAACTGGTTATCTGTCATCAGTTTTGCCTTTGTCACATTGCTTTAAATAGACCTTTTAATGAAGTCACATAATGCCCTTGTTCTGAGGTACTTTACAAATTGGGTCATATAGCACATAATTTCCATAAGTATCATTTGTTCATTAAAGCAGCTGTTTTGATATGAAGTTCTCCCTTAAGACCATGAAATCTAAAGTCAGTAGTTATCTAACTGCATCTAAAGATTAAAAGCTGAAATAAAATCTGAAGGGAAAAAAATTGCCTTGCTACTCTAAGAATTAATTACAGCCGAAGTATTTGTGATCTTTGTAGGTATAGACACATCTCAGCATCTGCATATTTTTTTTTTCAAATCTTCATGACTGCTCTGTGGCAGGTGTTTTAACTGCTGGTTCCTTTAATATTGATACTTGAGCCCAAAATATCTAATCTACCACTTCAATATCCTCACTGTACATTCTAAGAATGGTTGCTGAACTTATTACCGTTAGTTTGGTTTTCATCTTCATTTGATCTCTTTTTTAATGGTGCCCTTTGACTTTCATTACTAATAGGAATACACTGTATATATACAGATAGTCCTCAAGGTTCCACCCTAATGGAGCCTGCCGATTAGGGACGCAAGTCAAAACTGTTATAAAATGAATTTGGCTCATTTTTATGATACTTTTTACTACACTTGTTAAACAAATCAGCCAGGCCATTAAGTAAAAGAAGGACTCAACTTGTTGTTTGCTTCAGTTTGTTAAATGACGTCCATTATTATTCAAGCAAACCAAGAGGTTTGAGAATTTGCAGGGCTCTCCTGTTGGAGCTACTGCCACCCATCTATCAGCTGTTCTAGCAAGGCAAAGCTGCAGCTTCTCCAGGCAAGTGTCCTGACTTAAATTGGGGTGGGGGTGAATTTGCAGGGCTTCTCAGCATGAAGCCCCCAGTGGGAACATCTATCAGCTGTTGTACAAGCAATCTACAGTAGTACACACTAATCCTCAAAGCAAAGGCGAACAAGCACAGTAGAGTAGAATGCAAAGGAAATTTACAGTACTGAATCTGCTTTCTGTAGATGCCGGATAATATTTCTGCAAAAAATTCCAAGGCAAAAACACAGTAGTTTGTAAAGTACTTACAAATAAGCACAATACTATAATGAACAAGAAAAAATTAAAGTACTTACAAAGCCAAATACAGCACTGCAGTCATCAAGACAACAGCAATGAGAGATTCACTCCTCTAGTCCTCCACCTGGCAGCAATAAGGAGGGGGGAGAAATCGAGTGCTGGTTGCAAATTTCCCCGATCTTGATTGGTCATATGACCAGGGGGGAAAATCTGCACCAAATAAATGGGCCTCAGAAATTGCTGTCATAACCATAGGCGACAAAGGCCAGTCACAGAACTAAAAAAGAAGCCCTAGTCATGCAGTGGTTAGAACGCAGTATTGCAAACTCTGCCCACAGTCTCAAGGTTGACTCAGCCTTCCATACGTCTGAGGTTGGACCCAGATTGTTGGGGGCAATATACTGACATTGTAAACCGCTGTAAAGCATTATGGAACAGTATATAAGTCTAAGTGCTATTGCTATTGCTAAAAATGGCCGCTGCTTCAGGAGTGACTGAATCCAGGTCACATGACTGCAGGGACCTCTTATTGCTCACAATTTTGAACCCCTGTTGTAAGTACATTTGAGGGGTACATTCATAACTTCAAACAGTTGTTAAATAGCCATTCATACCTTGAGGACTATCTGTATACTTACCCCACATACAGACAGCTAGAGATTTCTTTAAATATATATGGATTAAGTCCATAGACACCACATTGGGTAGCACGACTGGTAGAAATAATTCCTCATCACTTTTTCTAAAGCCCTATTTTAAGATAATAGAAAGTCATTTTCCAGAGTTTCAAGTTCCTTTTCCTGAAGATCTAAATTCCAGAACTAGATGGAGCAAAAGAATTAATCTGTGTCCTTTTGAAAAATATCAACAATAAATTCATAAACTTTACTTCATAAAGTGATTTGGGTTCAGTGGTGTATGTTCCTCTATATAGCATCCCCTCTACATCCTATCTGCTAAGGAACCTATATTTTAGGAGGGCACAGGGATATAAAGGGAGGAAAGGGTAAAAAAATCATTAATGTAGGTTTTTCCCAACCTGATGTTCTCTAGATTTATTGGACTTCAATTCCCATAATTGAAATTAGTTGGTCCAAACTATTTGGCCAGTCTGGAGGGCAGCAGGCAGAGTTTTCATATAAGATTTATTTGCACTAGTTGGATGCCATGTTCTAATTGGTGTATGTGCATTAATAATGAATAAATTATCTTTATAGAAAGATATGGAGTTGTTATTTAATTGGATGTCAGTGAAAACTATGAGTTGCTATACTAATTAAAATCACCTACTGTTGATTGATGCTATTTTCATGTCTAAAATATACTAGAGATCAAAAACAAATGTTTACAGCCTTGTCCTCGTGTATCTCCAGTTACATAGTGCTTTGCGTGATTATTTTTTCTGCCATTTATTTATATATTTGAAAGTCTGTGCCAATTTCCCCAATAGTTTCTCAAGACCATCTCATTAAAACCAGCAATTATTAAACACCTGTTTCTGGAGAATTTAGCAAGACTTGCTAAGATCATAAAACTTAATTACTGTAACCATATATGCTTTTCCATTTTCTTGAACCAGTTTGATAGAACCTTATTTCCCCTAACAAACATGAATCTTAATGGAGTTTCATAACACATGGAGTTTTGGCTAACATGTAGTAATTTGTTTCACTAATTGAGATGTCATTTTAAAATTAACCGATGTCTGCTTAGTGCAGGGAATATTTTAGAAACAAAGCAAAATGTTACGGTAACAATGTGTTTTTATGTTCATATCCATTGAAGCTTCCACGTCTTCTTGCAGAGTCACAATGCTAGTAATTTTAATGATATTTATTTGTGTTGAATTGATCAGCCATATCAGATGTTAATCCACGAGAAAATAATTTGTAATAGTTTATGCCTGAATCTCTGAATGATTGAACCCGAAGTTGAAAAAATATTTCTGCTACCTCCTACTCTAGCTATTTGGGTAGAAGCCTGAAGAAATGCTGACTTGCTTTGAGAGCAGAAGGCAGGTCTATCTGCTTGACTTCATCCACCATCCATTTCAAGCCCTCACCTATTTAGGTAAATTCCTGAGGAGTATAGGAACATGAACTAAGGTTTGTCTGTACAAATAATAAATGATATCTTGACTGCTGTGCAGTGGTCTTCTGGTCTTTCATTTAATGACTCAATAGCTTTCATGTATGTGCAGATGTTCTGGGACATTTCTTTGAAGCGGAGCTCATTGGATGTGCTTGCAATCAAAAACCAGTTCCCCATTGGTTATACATCAATTTTACTGAAGTTTCAAAGCCCAAAAGTTACTAATCAAAATAATATAGTAATCTACAAAAATAATATTTGGAGACTTAAAAATAATTTTAATGAGCAGATCACATTTCTGTGGGTCATTATTAGACTATGATAAAACAACAAATAGATGTAATGAAGTAACATGAGTACATGAATTTAGAAGACTTTAACGAACTGAAAGAGCATTCATGGGCACTCGTTGTTCTGTTGGGTTTAATGAGATATAATCCCTTGCAACTGGTACACTATTGCAAAGTTTAAATCCTATACTTTTATTTATTTAACTCATTGGGCTAATTTGTGAGTACATACATATAGAGTTGCACTACCCAGCCAAACTAGTACACTTTTGGATGTTTCAGAGATCTTCCAGATGAAAACATGCACCTGATATTCATGCAAGATAACACTTACTTTGGTAATCTGATATCACACCTGGTGCCTTGAAATTATGTTCAAAGTTCAATATATCACAGTGGTACAATATCCCTGAACTGGGAGTGCCATTTCAAGTCAGCGAATGAGATTTCAGAAATGGTGTTGTATTGCTGCCATGAACTTTAAGGAGCAATCTGGGCTCTCATAGGAAAATATATAGATATGAGCTGAAGAAAAGATTTATGTGACAGGTAACTTCCTGAAATGAAAGGGACAGTCAAGTAATCAGTCTGAGCAAACTACAGCACAGCTTTTTTATTAATATTATCAAATCAGGCATATACTCTGGCTGAAAAGTGTTGCCACATAACCTGTGTGATTTATATTAATGCTGCTTCCATATCTTAATAGTGAAAATCAGAAGTATTGAAATAGAGTGTGTCTTTGCACACTCACCCATATTTTGTTGCACAGAAGGTAATATGCTGGGATATTGATTTAACACTTAAGGACCATGTGTTTTTTAATTGTCTCTCTCTCCTCTCTTATTTCTCATTCTGATAAATAAAGAGGCTGTTTTGCATTGTTGTTCCCCTAATGTTTTGATCATTTTATTGGTCTCAAGTAGAATAGTAAGTAGTATTGTTAACTTAACACAGAAACAGCTACTATACTTTTCCACAGAACTTCCTGTAACTTCACCAGTAGTTCACTGGTGAGATAGGTCATCAGCTTCAATCTGATTTTCAAGCAACAATAACAAAAAGAAGTCAGGAAAACGAATAGCAAGCAAAAGAAAAGAGAACATGTAAATCTAGGTGAAATAAGCACATTCAATACATATAAGCTTCAGCATTCTGCTTTTTAAAAAACTGAATTCAAACATCTGAATTCATACATGTGCATACTCAATTGTCCTGACTACACACAAACAGTCAAATCAGTTCTAATACAAGTATGTAGAAAAGACATATAAGACAGCAGGATAAGATATAACTATAGACGTCTGAAAAAACATAAGGTAGCAATGAATGTATTGCAGCATTAAATATTCCTTTTTGTATTACATCTTCTGAAATTCTGCTAAATGTTAAATATATGAAACATGAGGAGCGTGATTCCAATACTTCCTTCACTTAAACAGAGGTAAGAAGGTCCTCCAGATGTTTCAGAACTGCAGCTCCAGCACAGCAAAATTGCAGTTTGCAACAGCTGGAGGGCTAACCTAAAACTGACATAAAGCATCACAAATGGTTCATAGCAGACCAAAATGGAGAAGTTTCCTCCATTGGAAGATGATGCCAATCTATAGAATCCAACTCAAAGAATTTAGAGAAGATGATTATTTGAACATTATATCCTCACTTATCATTTGCAGCCTGATAATTCAATAATATCAGGAAGCAAAACTATTTTTATGCATGGTTGCTTCCTTGGTTTACTTGAGCCTCATGCCAGATTAATCATATGATCTGCATTACCTCAAAGTCTCAGTATAGCAAACTGATTGCTGTAGTCCTGCCAGAAATAGTGTTTTAATTTGGGCATGAAGGAAATAACCACTATTTACTTTCTTCACCTCCCATGCCGAAAGTAAATTGTTTTGTGTGCTTTCATTTTTTTTTTTTTGTAAAATCAACTATAATCTCTTTGAGAAATTTCATTCATAAACATTACCTCCATAATTCCACTTTCTTATTTTAGCATCACAAACCAAAAACATGTTATATTATGATGCCATCTTCCTGGAAGTCAGCTGCTAGTACCAGCAAACTTTTTGTTGATGTTCATGTTGTAGATCTTGGGGAATAGTGTAATTGATTTAACTAGCCACTGAAAATATACATTATCAGGATGGAATGTGCAGCTGGAGAAGGGTGGGGGAATCTTAGTAATAGCCCCACAGGTTCCCAGGGAGGAAAGAGCATATTCTGGAGGGAAGTGAAAAATGGAGGAAAAGTTCAGGGTAGCCACATTCTATTATCTCTCATGGTATATCTAGTAGGTTAGATGTTTATAGCTTTAGTCTGGTGAGATTCGGTCTACTAAGTGTAAGCAAAGAAAGAACTGGGCTCCATTGGATTTCACCATGTCATCTTTGGATTTGGGGCTGACAGAGGAAAATAGATGGAGATAAGTTAGATGTCTTTATTACAGAAACTCAATTATTTCTTCAAAGATATAAAATCAGCATATTGCAATTAGTTGAATCTACTAACCAATAAAACTGATAAGTTTTATTTATGTTGCATCTGATGAAACCCAATAGTTTATTACTTGCTGGCTGGGAAATTCTGGGAATGGAAGTCCACAGATCTTAAAGTTCTGGTGATTGAGAAAAACTTGTCCATTAGATAGTTTCATTAAACTTTATAACGCCATGATCCTCATTGTTGGTTTTGCTATAATACAAATTAACTCAGATAATTTAGTTTGGTGTTTTAGATTTAGATGTTTAGATTTTTGCCATTTACAGACGGAAAGCTTTTTTCTGTCTGTGGACAAACACACATGTTAATAGTAATAGCTTTCCAAATCTCCCACAGAGAATTTTCCATCAACATTCTTATTATTATCATAGATAGATAGCCAGGATTTTCTTTATGTCCAGCTTGTGTCTTGCCCTTGACTGAAGACCCTCCTTTCAAATATTGAATGGTTCATAAGCAAAACAATCTTATGAAGAGGTCTGTAATAAATAAGAGGACACTCCACATAAGCTTTCTGATCTGCAATTGTATTTGAAGAGTCAAATAAAATAAAGGAATTCTGCAGCACATTCAGGTGATTTATACAAATCATTTATCTGCCATTACCAACCACTCCAATGAATTCCTCTATCTGCCCCATTTTCACTTCAAAAATTGTTATGCAGATGGCTTATCTCTGTTCATAAAATTCTAAAGGGGGTTACTTGATATGAAAGAGTTATAAAGAGCCACATCCCACTTTTTTTGATGCATACAATTTATGAAGTAATTTGCATGCTATCCCATTCTTGACAACCACAAAAAAGGATTTTAAAATGTCATTATGATGAATGCCCTAACAGTAGGTGGTCTGACAACAGGCGTTAGGGAAGTGTGTGCTGTTTTGCAGTGCACAAATGGCTGCCAAGAGACCTGAATTATTATTCTCATAAGGGTTCAACATGGCAGTTAATGGGACTAGTAGGGAAAGGTATAGTACTGAACTTCTAATTTCTTCTATTTTATTATGCATGAAAGAAAGTGATTACACCTGTGTAGAGGCTGAATGCTTAGCTATTAACTAGATTTTATTTGCCAAGGTTTTGTGCAAAATTTGTAAACCACAAAATTCCATTAGACTTCTCACCAATAAAAGAGATATTTAGGCATTCTGTTCAATGTAACCTATTTCATCTTAGTAATTTTTATTTTGACTCCAAAGTAGGCAGTATTATTCAGTTTATTTGTCTCTCTCACAGAGACATATACTTATCCTTCAAGCTAATATCGGGAAGATTTCATAATCTTTAAAAGTGAAAAAAAAAGAGTGGATTTACAGGTTTGTCAACTGTGTAAATATTGTCCATCTGGAGACTGCTGAGGATATGGTAATGATTTACCAAGAGGCAAGGACAGAATTATATGTGCCTTGAATGTATCTGCAGAGGGACACTGAGGATAATTAAAGATAAAACATTATATAAAAGTGTGGAACGGGGTCTAGGAGTTTGACACACCTATTTTATTCTTTCTTTGTCACAAAATAATCACATAATTTAAAATTAGTGAATTGCTGTCAAATTTCAATAGGAAATTTAAAAAACTACAATACGGGAATCACATATCTCTGAACTTGGATGAATGAAATCAATCAAATCATTTAAGATGAACTGAACTCCCAGGGATTTCAGTGGATCTATTTCAAGCATGACTGCTTTGGATCCAAACCAGCACATATTTCTAATACTCATTTAATTCCTCCTGAAAAAATAAGCATCTATTGTCATGCATTAAACGGAACTAAAATATGAGAAAAATGAATGGGAGGAAAGGGAAAATATTGGGAAGTTCAGGAATGCTAAAATGAGACAGAATTTGATTCATTTCCTTACCCCCCCCTCCCCCCCCCAAAATGCAGAAAAGAAATTTTGGACCAGCTGTAGATAACCACAGCGTAATGTTTATTCATGTGCTTATTTATAACCACCTTTCAAACTGAAAGGTTCCCACTGTGTCTTGAAAAGATCCGAACCTTCTGTGCCTTGGATTTATAATTTAAAGAGACATAGCAAGAAGAGAAGAGGAGGAGGAGGAGGAGGAGGAGGAGGAGGAGGAGGAGGAGGAGGAAGAAGAAGCCTAGCCTGCCTAATCATAATAACCAGAAAAAAACCTTAGAAAATAAGTTTATTGACATGCTACTAAAACTCGCATCATCACCATTAAGTGGGAACACAGTGCATCATAGAACAATTTTTTTTGAAGGAATCTCAAATGTGCTAATGTACAGAATGCATCCAAAATCCGGGATCCTTGATTCCTGAGGGGGGGGGGATGAGAAAGTTGTGGCTGCTCTAGGCTGCTGCTGTGGTCGGACAGTTGCTGCAGTCACATGATGGAAGGAAGGAAGGAAGGAAGGAAGGAAGGAAGGAAGGAAGGAAGGAAGGAAGGAAGGAAGGAAGGAAGGAAGGGACAATTTCTGAAAGTCCCCGTCAGCTTCTCATGAAGAAATCAATGGGGAAGTTGGCAAGCAGTCAGAAGTTGCTCCTGCTTTTTTGCTCACTGGAGTCATTCTGTTTCTGTGTTTAAGTAAGGAAATTTCTTTGAAATGATGACCCAGTGTTTCAAAACAGCATAAGTCATTTCCAAATCCAACTTACTGATTTTCTGACTACATTCTTTGCTATTCGTCACTTACTGTCATCCCTTCAAAGTAGGTGAGGGTAAGAAACAGACACAGCAGGGATTTCAAAAATCTGCCTATTTTTATAGGCAGAATAACAGAATCTAGAAAACCTGTCAAGACTTTCTCTAAACACTATCTTATAACAAGGAAATAAAGATGAAGTTATTTTCAGTTTCTTTCTCATGCTTTCCTCTTTCTCAGGACTATATAATCTTTCTGCAAATCGCTTCTTTTGCACTGACTTATTTCTCCCTCATTTCCATGGCCAGGTCTACATTCTTTAACACTTACATCACAGAAAGTATGTCTTACAGTAGGTTCTTGGCTAAATGCTTTGCCATTGATCTTGGCTCTAATGCTGATTTCTTTATAAGCCAACTGGCTTAAATGTGTATATCAATAACATGACCTCTACAGGAAGCAATTTAGAAATTGCTTTTGAACTATTTTCTGATTAATGCTCCAAAATGCTTTCAATTAGCCTTTAGAAGTCCCCAGAGGCATAGATTACTCTGCAATGCTACTTTTAAAAGATAAGTGGCCCTCAGTTAATTAAACGGACCCCTGTGTGGAGCTCACATGGGTTGTTTGTGGGGGTTGTTTTTTTTTGCTTCACTGAATCAAAATGGAATAGCTTCATGTGACTCCATTCAGAGCATAACTCATTTCCATTGAATATATAATGCTAGCAATATTTGGATCAGAAATGCTTGGATCCCTGGGCATGTTTTCTGATAGTATTGAAAGGGAAGAAAACAATGGATGGGATCTTGGAGGGTCTGAGAATTGGTCCTCTTTGCTTTGTTTTGAATAGGATTGCATATATTGCTGCCAGTGCAGTTTGCTGAATGTCACTGTGTCTTTTGCTTTAAAAAAAAATCTGAATGGATTTGGATAGTGATGATCTAAAGAAGGAAATAGCATTTGGGTCATCTAGAAGAGTTTATTTACTTTATTTATTTAAGCCAAGTTCAAGTCCATTCCCACATACAGAAGTTCACTAGGTGATTTTAAGTTAATCACTGATACCTTAAAATGAGATTTAAAGAAGGACCATTAATCTGTAAATTGTTTGCATTTCATGTAATGTTTATTGGTAACTGTGTGATTGATCGCAAGTGATACATGTATTTTTGTAAACCTAGTCTTGTGTGACTAGACATTTGGACTGACAGTTTAAAATGAATGTGAAATGGGATGAAGAAAATGAGCTGCTGAAGAAATTATCCAATGGCAGTTGCAAATGGGGGCTGCTCTCTCTTTTCTTATAGAGATAATGATTTTGTGGCTCTGAGTTGCCACCTTTTAGAATCTTCTTGAAGGAACATTCCTCCTTAAATACATAAAGGTCTTGGTTGGTTCTCTTTCTGGTTCATGAGTTGGTCAGGCCATATTTTTGGGATTAGCCTACCTCAGGGGTAGGCAACCTTGGCTCTTTTATGACTCGTGGACTTCAACTCCCAGAATTCCTGAACCAGCATGGGAGTTGAAGTCCACGAGTCATAAAAGAGTCAACGTTGCCTACCCCTGGCCTACCTACTAGTCCTAAAAGTCATACCAGTTCTTGAAATCAGCACATATTTAGGAATTCAGTGTTGTCTTCAGTAGGAAACATTTATTTGCATACCATTTATTACTGTTTTGCTTTTTCTTGCTATATAGCTTATGTTTTTTGTAGGTTTCCCTCTACCACCAGCCTTGCTAGCTCTGGCCTTATTATTACTTTTGTAGACAATGATTAATCAAGGCATAATGTCATATCACTATCTTTTACTTCAAACTACCTCATAGGATTCTTGTGCTGGGAAATTGCTCCTAGAGCAAAGGCAAAATAGAAATCTAATGAATAAACATTAGGGTTGTTTTTTATGATGCCTGTTGATTGTATTATTTCCACAAACATTTCCATGCAAGGCCTCCTACCCCATCTAACTTTCATTTTTGTCTTCACTAAAACAGACAAATTAGCATATGTACTGGAAGATTAGATTAGCACTGATGATATTACCTAGATTGGGGTAATAAAACATCTGCAAGAAAACAACCAAACTCAGAGAGTACCAAGGACCCTCAAATTAGAAGCTAGCATAACTCAAAAAAATGTGTCAGCCCCTGGTATCATTGTTCTTAAAGTGTTTTGAAGGCTCTACCTAGGTACCAATTACATTCTTAGAATTTTTTTTAAAAATGGTGGCCAGATGAACCTTAATATTTTGGACTGTGTCTATCTATTAAGAAAAGAATCAGTCAGAAAAACATTAGGAGGATGAGAACATCCGAGTCGTGCCTTTGCGGCCTCTGACCCGGCGCAGATCTCAACTAGCTCCCTGGTTTACCGAGGAGCTGAGAGAGATGAAGCACCGGAAAAGACGCCTAGAGAGCAGTTGGAGGGCTACCCGAACCGAATCCGACCGAGCACAGGCAAGGATGCATGTTAGATCCTACCTAGTGGCGAGGTCTAATTACTACTCCACCCTCATTTCGTCATCAGATAATCGCCCGGCCACCCTCTTCAGGGTGACCCGCTCTCTCCTTCAGTTGAGGGGGGG
>NW_015387234.1:306438-341689 GCF_001527695.2 Protobothrops mucrosquamatus | reverse complement strand
AGTGTCCATATTTATTTACTTGCTCATGATATTGCACATCGAGGCAGGGTTTGCATGATGAAGTCATGACACACATTTTGTAACTTACTCTCTTTTCCCCCAGGTACCTATGGCATCTACCAGCCCAGTTTGGATATCTGCTAATAGTTTAAATAGAAGATCTCCTTTTGTTAGTTTGGATTATTATGCATAGGAGTAAATAGGAAAAGACATTATTTGAGCCTTGCAAGCAGAGAGAACTTTCCAGAGTAGTATTTAGAGGTTTACCACTCTTGGAGATCTTTCTCTAGATATACACTAAATCCAGATTATTTTGCAATTCTTCCTTGGCATACAGACATAGACAGACACTGATGTATTTCACATGTCCATTATGCAATTTATTTGTTACTTCTATCTTTCTTTTGCTAACTATGTTACTGTCATGACTAGAAACAGCCAAGTTGAGCTTTTGTGCCTTGCTATTTCCTTGGCCTTGCTGGTCTTTTCAACTGTCATTCTGCAATTAATGGGTCACTATTTTTACTTGTTTTGATCACATTTTTTATCTCTTTCCCTTACACAAACACCAACTAGGGACAGAAAACCAAGGGAAAACCAAGTTCTCTCCAGTTGAAAGTGACACTGACACTAAGGATAATTCTTCAAGTACATTAAACAGTTCCTGAAATTTATAGTGTCTTTTTACCACTTTGTCAACAGCTCCTCCCACTGGGAACATGTGAGAATGAGCAAGTGACCAAATAAGAAAGCATGAAAAACAGTTTGAGAGAGGAAGTGAATGACAGCAGAGTTCAAGAAGCAAACCGAATGAGAGAGAGTGGTTAGTAAGAGATGGAGTAAGAAAGAAGAAAATGATAGTCAGCAGTGGAAAAAGAGGAGAATATAGCGTGCAAGAGAGAATTACTGAGGGAGTGAGAGACATATAGAATGAGAAAGACTGAACAAAAGAGAGAGAGGAAAAAAACATAGATCATATGGCGTGTGGGGGGACTGAAGTATGTAACCTGTGATATGGGTGGGAGTAAAACAGAAGCAGAAAACCCCCAACCACCCCAGAGATCAGAATATGGGTGGATGCTTTTCCTACTAGGGGAGGATGGAGAAACAAAGGGGAATCCAGCAATCGCATCCTTAATTTATCCTACATTCAATTTGTTGGCGCAGAACCATTTGGAAGCTTAATTACCAAAGCAAAATAGAAATATGGTATAAACACAAGCTTATACCATGTCATAGACTGAAAGAATGCATATTAAACCAGCTGTATAGATGTGCCCTATAACTGCTTTTTTTGCCAGCCAATGTGGTCTGGGATTAAGGGTTGGTAGTCCAACCTGAAATCATTTCCTCAGAGGTATTTGTCCTATCTTTGTATTTGTCACTTAGCCATACTTTATTTTGCTTTCTTCACTTCCCCTCAGCCATGATGGTTGCTTCTGTTGTTTTCTTCTCTTCATCAGAAATTATTCATAGAAATTCCACTGTTTCATTTTTCCTCATTATAAATTTATGCTTTTCTCCTACACGTATGTTCTGCCAAGCAAATCTTCCCTTTACAAATTTCAATCTTCTTTTTCTCAAAAATCCATTTCCAAGCTCTTTTCTGAGATGTTTGGGCATTTTTTAAAAAAATGTTTGCTAGTTTATTTTATTGTTAAATTTATTCTTGCTTGCATGTCACTTTCTTTTTTATTATTATTATTTCCGAATTTCCCCTATTTTATTCTTCTGTTAGTGATGTTTGTTTTGCTTTTTCTTCAGTTGAATTTACCACTTTTCTCGTTGATTTAATTTCCACTGTCACTTAATTGCTGTTTTTTCCGTCCATTACATTATTCTTCGATTTTATGACCTCTTGCTTTAAAGATGAGATCATTTCCTTATACTTGGGGGTGGGGGGGGATGAATTCCCATTATTTCTCCTTCCCTCCTCAAAGCAAACCATTCAGATTACAAGAAAAACTGTTGTGTTGGTCATGCTCAGATCCCTTATAAGATTCTAAGAACTCTGATAGGAGGATATTCATTTTGAACACTTCCTTTACTCTAATGCCTGCTTAAAAGTTCAGTTTACATTGGCATGGGATAGCACCTAAAGGTGCAATATGGAAATGCCCTTCAGTTGTGCTTTGGTGCCCTGGAGTATATGCAATAATTATAATAATAAGGAACAAAAGAGCAATGCCTTCTTAGAACTTTTCACTGATTGGATAAAAGGAATGTAGATAACTTCATTAAGATTTTCACACTTAAAAATTACATGCTGAAGGAGACGAGCAGTCTACTCTCCTGTTGAGATGTAAAACCACTATTATTTGTACATTTTTTTAGAATAGGAACAGTGGTGGATATCAGAATGCAGGTATCTTAAGGTACCAATTTTGCCACTTATAATGTGTGGCACACTATACAACCAATAAATATATCACTGTATTTATGTAGAATACAGTGATAGTGTAGAATCTGAATTTTAATCAACATCCTGTTGAGGTCATCTAAACCAGTGGTTCTCAACCTTTTTAATGCCGCGACCCCAACCGGTCATAAGTCGAGGACTAAACCGGTCATAAGTCGAGGACTAAACCGGTTGTAAGTCGAGGACTACCCAACCGGTCGTAAGTCGAGGACTTTCCCTGCCTGGGAGCGCCGCGCATGCGTGGTTCCGCCCCCTGCGCCGGCCGAGGCGTAGCTGGCAAGCGGCAAAGATGGAGCAGGCCGACCACCAGCTGGCCCAGCCCAAGGGAGGTAAGGCACCCACCGGAAAGGGGGGGAAAAAATGGCGGACAAAAAAAATGGCGCACAGCCTTGCTTGGCGACCCCAGTGAAATGGTCAATCGACCCCAAATGGGGTCCCGACCCACAGGTTGAGAACCACTGATCTAAACCTTACGGAATGCAGTAAAATTAATACCACTTGGTATATAGGTTTTCCTAATAAATTCTCTTTCTCCCCTGAATTTTTGATATAAATACAAAATAACAAAAAGACATTGCTGGGAGAAAATATGTTTCACCATTCTCTGTTTTAATAATTAAAATTGATTGGCCATCATTCTAAAAACTATATAAAATTCTCATTACTATCTAGAGAGGGTGCAACTCCACGAAGATGCGGGATATCAAAAGCAGACAACTGTCTTTAATGATTGTTTTCAAGATAAAAATCTTAAGCCCCAATGTTACCTGGTTTCCTGAAGAAAAAGTTTTATGAACTAATGAGGAAGGGGGGTCAAAAAAACCAGAAAGCAAATGATAGGCCACTATGAAAATCTTTCTAGCACAGTATGGCCAAACAGATCTAATTGTCTCAACAGTAGCGATGTGTTTCTTTCCCTTTGCTGTCAGTCATTATTTTCTTAGTTTTTCAGAATCATATTTATGCAGATAACATTTAGTTATACCATTCCTATGCAAAATCTGATCACCTTAGGGCAGGGGTCTTCAACCTTGGCCCTTTTATGACTTGTGGACTTCAACTCCCAGAATTCTTCAGCCAGGCACACTGGCTGAGGAATTCTGGGAGTTGAAGTCCACAAGTCATCAAAGGGCCAAGGTTGAAGACTAGGGAGAAACTACATTGAATTGTGTAATTGATATCTTGGCAAAGAAGATTATAAACTGTATTAAGCTATTTCCCCCACTAATGACTTATAGCAGGGGTATCAAACTTGCAACATCACGTGACATGTCGTGACTTTTTTTCCATTGCCAGCAATGGGGTGGGCGCAGTTTCGGCATGACATATCCAGCCCGTGGGCCAGCAGTTTGACACCCCTGACTTATAGGATCTGGTGTTTTACAGATAGTCCTCGACTTACAACAGTTCATTTAGCGACTGTTCAAAGTTACATCACTAAAAAAGTGAATTATTTTCACACTTATGACCATTGCGGCCTCTCCATGGTCACATGATCAAAATTCAGACGCTTGGCAACTGACTCATATTTATAACGGTTGCAGTGTCCTGAGGTCATGTGATCACTTTTTGCGACCTTCTGACAAGCAAAGTCAATGGGGAAGCCAGATTCACTTAACAACCATGTTACTAACTGAATAACTGCAGTGATTCACTTAAAAACTGTAGGCAAGAAAGGTCATAAAATGGAGCAAAAGTCACTTAACAAATGTCTCATTTAGCAAGAGAAATTTTGGGCTCAATTGTACTCATAAGTCAAGGACCACCTGTAATTGGTTTTGAATTTCTTTTTGTTATTGTTGTTATGTGCTTTGTTGAAAGCTATGCTATAAATTATTATTATTGAACATATTTCTTTATTTACTTTCTGTAATATATAACATAATAAAATATGATTCCCTTGATAATATAATATCAAATTCACTACATGCATTTTTATAGACTGGGATTACTGAACAATCTTAAAAATGGTAAAAAACCAATTGGTTAGGCGTGTAAGTAAATATAAAAAGACATAAAATGCCTGGAAGTTTTGAGTTAGCCTTTCGTGCCCACTGAACATTCTTTTTCTGCCAAATAAATACTTTCCTGTAAAATTTTTGCATATCTCTGGGATTTGCAGTAATAATGAGTCTAGTTAACAATTTTCTCCTAAATTGATCACTTAACATTCTTTATCTTTTGCTTTTGTAAGGTTTCCTAGTTTCTGAAAATAAACAGAAATGCTGTGAATTCTATTTCTTAATGGGTATTGCCACTATGATTAAGATTAGGTTTAAAAGGTTAATGGATTGTATTTGTTCATATCTTGACAATGAAGGCAAAATATACTTTTAAACTATGAAGATAAAAGCATCTATGTGAAAAGAATAAATAATAAATATACTGTGAACATGTTAAAATGTTTTAATGATAAAACCTAGGATTTTTGTGTATCTATTAGTTTTTTATAAGATTTTAAAATATTTTAAATTATTACTTTATGGAATAAAACAACTTATCTGGCAAAGAAAAGAAAAATATATTGGCCAATGTCAAAAAGTTAAGAGAAAAGTTATTGGTGCCTTCTATATGAAAAAACAAAAATGTATATATATATCATTTATATAAAATACAATAGGAATTGTAGGAACAGTATCATACAGAGAAGAACTAAACAAAAGCAAAGTAAAACAGTAAAAAGAAAATCTTTTGATCCTAAGAAAAAAATATCAGTGATAATAATAGTAATGAGCTTTAAAATAAAAAAATTAAGTCAATCTATTTAAAGTTAAAAGTACTAATATTTAATTTACTCAAACCTAGAGGGGCAGAATTATATTTTTGCCTGGCAAGGCTCCAGCTGGGTCATCTTGGGGAAATTATTTCTTTAATGAAGAACCATTATTGAATGGGCTTATATTTTTCACATCAGACGATATAATGGCACCAGGAAAGAGAAGGAAAAAGCCCTCAATAATAATTTGTATGGAGAGATAACTGGTTACGGGAAGAAGCAATTTAACAAATGCTTTAAATACTTTCTTAATATATGGCAGAGTCAGCAACTTTACCATTGCGATGTTACCAAGATCTCATGGACACTAAAATCATTAGAATTACCAAAATCTCAAAAGATCTTATGTGAAAATGCTGAAAGTTATCTGATGATCTGGTCATATTTTAGATTTTTTTAAAAATGAAGCTTCACAGGAGCTATTAGGAGTTTTGTGTACCATAATACTCATGAATACAGTATTACAAAACTCTGGCATATGATCATTATTAACTTGCAAATTTGTGTTATCTCAAAGACTGATATTTTTTGCTGAATTTCGCTTTGCAATAAACTTCACCTACAATCCCCTTTAAGGACATGGATAACAGAAAGGTGACCCTCACACACACACATCTCCTGTTACTTTTCCAAATTAAAAAACATAAATGTCTTCCAGCTATGACTAAATGAGAGGGAGGGAAATTAAATGCTTATCTTTTGCTCTATTTCTTCAGCATGAGTCACCTTACTTGTTAAAATATACACAAGTAAGAACGATTACTTCCTTGTTCCTGATAATTCAGTTAAAGAGATTAGTTACTAAAATAATGTTATTAGTACGGTATATGTTTATTTTCTAAGTCAATGATGTACTTCAAAATGATGGGCATTTTCCCTTTACTCCATCAGTTTTAGTTACGAACTTACGATGTATAGAAGATTTTAAAGAATTTCTATAATATTAACAATATTAAAGACACATATAACCTACCTAGCTAAATAGATACATGCATATGATCTGGTCTTTGGACATACATTCTGGATTGGAAATTGCAAACACTGAATACATATAGTTTTGAAAGTATATCCAGTTGAAGATGCCACCTATGTACATTCTAGTGTTGGAATGAGGTCTATTGTGAATGGTACTGTATTTCATTAAATATTTGATCAGGATCCAATCTGGGTCAGTCACCGGAACCAGAGGTTTAGTCTTCTGAGCTTTCAGACTCATGTCAGAGAACTTCTCTCTAAGGAATGTGGGCTTTGGGCTATTCTAGGCATTGTATTTGTGTGATGCCTCATTGGGTGTGGCTTCTAATTGGTTGATTGAGGTGTTGATGGCCAGCTATTGAGTCATTGGCTGCTGTTTTCTTGTGCTGCCAAGTCCTTAGCTCTTAAGTACTTGATAAGCTGGTGGTAAATCAGCACTCCTGCTGACTGTCAAGGGGTCTATGTCCCTGGCTTCAATCATTTGCCTGGCTATCTTTATACCTATTTGGTCAACAATCTTAGTAGCTGCAAAATTGAATGTATGTCCCTGTTCATTGCAATGTGAGGCTACCAATGAGTTTGGGTCTCCTCATCTGACCATTCGCTTGTGTTCTTGCAATCTGATGGTTAGCTTCCTCCCCATCTGTCCTACACAATATTTGATCATATTGTAGCTGATTCTTATGACTTACAAACTGAGTCAGGATTCTACAATATCTACCTATGAAAGTTATATGTGAATCCAACTTAAGGGGAGGTAGCTTAGTATTCCAGCTAAAATATCTGCTTAACTCCTGAGCATGTTTGAACAAGCAATTTATAATACCATCCAAGTACCACTGTGGCAATATCATTAATAAAGATATTTATTATTTCCATAATGATGGCTCAGTAATGCAACAAAAATTTACAATGCTACCTATCTCAGCCTGGTGACTCTGCATAGCTAATAATCCATAAACACATGAAACAGGAAAAAAAATAAAAGAAACACAGGATAATATAATATAATGTGAAGAAGGCACCAAGCAAAGGTGACCATAAAGCATGGGTCCCCAACCCCTGGTCCGTGGACTAGTATTGGGCCGTGGCATGACAGCAACCAGTCCGCACAAACAAGAAAACCCCCATCCATGGGATGCAGGCAGTATATAAAATCACACCCCCTCCGGTCCGCAGAAAAACCTCTCTCCGCATAACTGGTCCCTGGTGCCCAAAATGTTGGGGACCTCTGCCATAAAGGATAGTGGCTCAAATATCTGCCTGAAACCAGCTCTTGAAGGCTTTTGCTTCCAGTTGCCACAAGTTCTGTCCTCACACAGTCTTTCCATGACTAAGATGAGATATCTTAGACAAGAAGCCAGAGTGATGATTACAAAACAAATGTCAAACAGCTAATAGTTAGAAATGTTATTTTATATAAATCTACCAAACCCCCTACACACATTAAGTTTAATAAGAACAAATGGAGGTAAGGTTGTAGCCTTTCAGTATGATGTATGTGTTGAGCCTCCCACAAAATACGTGGGATGAAATGATTTGCAATAATTTCAGCCTTCTATTGTGTTCTTTTATCTATTCAATTTTGTTAAGAAAAGGTCTACAATTCATTAAAAAAATGAACTTGAGATCATCATGTAATATAGCATCACCCTTCCCATATATTCAATATAAATAATCAACAATAACTACAAATCAGTACAAAGGGAACTGTGTCAAATAATAGCTAAGATAAATAATTAGTTAAAAGCCTTCTACCATACGCATGTTTTGGCTACAACCTTGGAAAATAAATGTTTGTGGCTATTGTTTTAATAATAACTGATCAAGGTCTGGCAAATGTCCTAACATACAGCGTTTTTCATAGTGATGGACATCATCTAAAAGTATTTGTTCCTGGCAACTATCCGACACTTTATATCTCTTTCAGTGAAGATACCTGGAACAAGGCTTCAGATGTTGATTAAATAAGTTAGGAAATAACATATAATGTCATATCAATGTCAGCTGAAGTCATTTTTGTGTGTTTTTGAAAGACAAGAAGGCTAAGCTAAACTAGCAATAGAATCTTCTTGCAATTTAAGAAGTAGAATGTTGTCCTCCACTAGTATAAAGGGCAGCTGGCTAGTTTGAAGTTACAAGATGGCATACACAATCCTTTCTAATTTACCTAAGTTGCAAATACACTCAAAGCTTCTTTGCCAGTTAATTTTTCAGAATCTGTGGAGCCAATAGATTTTATTAGTCTTTTTTATTATGACCTACCAGTTCCTACATGAAATCAATTACTGTATAGCAACATGCAGCTGGTATGAATACTTTAATAATATTTTTTCCTGCACCCAGGTACTTAAGACATTATATCTCAATATCTATTTCAACATTTTATTTGGCTCATGCCATAACCCCAAAATCTTGCATGCTAAAGGGGTGAGAGGATCCCTTCAGTATTCAAGTGGTCACTTTTATCTTTCTAGGCATCATGTTAGTTGTTGTTGAAGATGATTGTCCTATGTACAATTTATGGATTCTGTCTGTCTGTCTGTCTGTCTGTCTGTCTGTCTGTCTGTCTGTCTGTCTGTCTGTCTGTCTGTCTGTCTGTCTGTCTGTCTGTCTGTCTGTCTGTCTATCTATCTATCTATTATCTTTAACCCTCTTACTACAACTGAAGTTTTCTTCAGTAGCATTAAACTGTAGGGATCTACAAAATATTTGAAGAGGAATTTCATGAACATTTGGAGGCACTTCCAGCCTATTTTTATTTTTGTTTTTACTAACATGTTTTTTTTATTAGCAAGCCTAGACCTTTTCATCCCAGCAGCCTTTTTATTTTTAAGGTTACTTGTTCACAAAAATAAACTTTAACTATTGGTATGGTTTATCTTTTAGTTCTATGCATGTGGTTTTGCTTTCTAATTTATTTTTTTTCTTAAATTTTATCGTTAAAAGTATAGCAGTCCCTTGAGCGCTACTATAGAGGAAATATGATATTGATGGGATAATGTTTAGATTTACCAAAGAGCATCATCCCTAAACTAAAAGCATTCTAGACACTTTTGTAGCTTGGTGGTAGTGTCTATTCATATGGATTAAATGCTTGAAGGTGATCTCAGCCAATAGTCTTCGAAGCTGAAACAGAAGGACAAGGACATGCAAAGATATATTGCATTACATCTTTCTCCCACAAAAGAAATGACTGTGTTTTATATATTAACTAGTCTAATAGGTACATATGTATGAATTTAAAGCTATCGTACTATATGTGACCTCCATATATTCCTCTATGTTTCATCCAAAGTTTGTTTGTTCTTTGTTAGGTTTACTAGGCTGCTCAGCTCCATTAAACTCTAGAAGCACAATAATTTTATGAATTAGGATAGGGGCTACAGGAAGAGATCTTCATTCTTATAACAAAAATGAGTGCTACTTTTGAGTTTTGCTTTTTTCCCCCCTCCCGTTTCTTTAAATTTTCCCATTAAAAATGATCATAGAGTATTGATAAATAAAGTTGTGTTTAACTACTCAACATCAGTTAATGGACCAGACTGTGTTGATTTCAACATGGCACGAAGGAAGCTAATCGTGATCAGCAACAATCTCCACCTATTTTGGAAAGAGCTGTAGTGAGATTGCTTTGTGTTTCAGAGCTCCTTTTCAAGGGCATTCTGAGGGCATGAATCACATTTATGCATCGAGAATTGCTGTTTCACAGGTAACCATTGCTAGTATTGCATTTACACAAATACAAACCTTGCAGCAGCTAATATCTGACATGTCAGAGCTACTTGAGAATAGTAGTGCAGTCCCATTAGGGCAGTGGTTCTCAACCTTTTTAATGCCGCGACTCCAACCGGTCGTAAGTCGAGGACTAAACCGGTCGTAAGTCGAGGACTAAACCGGTCGTAAGTTGAGGACTACCCAACCGGTCGTAAGTCGAGGACTTTCCCTGCCCTGGACCGCCGCGCATGCGTGGTTCCGCCCCCTGTGCCGGCCGAGGCGTAGCTGGCAAGCGGCAGAGACAGAGCAGGCTGACCACCAGCTGGCCCAGCCCAAGGGAGGTAAGGCACCCGCCGGAAAAGGGGGAAAAAATGGCGGACAAAAAAAATGGCGGACAGCCTTGCTTGGCAACCCCCATGAAATGGTCGATCGACCCCAAATGGGGTCCCGACCCACAGGTTGAGAACCACTGCATTAGGGCATTAGGACAATTACATTTTTCTCTAGGTGAAACCACAACAATGTGATTTATAACAATGCACTTAGTATAAATTCATTTTAGATTAAAGGTGAACCTGTTCACTTGTTTTCTCTTTGGAGCAACTCATTAATACTCTATTGACTACAAGTGACAACTTTGCCCCAAATTTATTCAGGGTTGTTTAGTCCAAATGGCCCCTAGGATAGGTATAGAATTAGAGCGGAAGTGTTTTCCTGCAAGAGCAAGATAATTGTATGAACTTTTAGATAATACATTTGGTGTAGTGGACTGCAAACTGGAGACTATGAGTTCTAGTTCTTCCTTAGGCATGGATGGTGGTTGAATGACTTTGGGTTAATCACTCTCTCTCACTCCGACCCACCTCATAAGGTTGAGGTAGTGGAGAAAAGAGGAGGAGGGGTTTCCTTGAATTGCACAAATTAAATTAGCTCCATCCTCAATTGATACTGCAAAGGGAAGCAGGTAGGGAGTTTCCAAGGAATCCAGACCATGGCAGATCTGGAAGAAGCTGCTGGACAAAACCCAGGCACTAAAGCAAACTTCTAGATTTACACAATTATTATTGGCCTTGCATGTAATAAGAGGCACCTGGTGCCCCCAAATCCTCAAAGGAATGGAAAATGGCACGTTCCTGAATGGGACACAAATAAGTATGGTGCATTGTATGAACAGTTGAATGAAATAGTTCCCAGATTGTGAAAAAGTGAAGTTGAATGAAATAGCCTAGAAGAATTGCCTAGTAAGGACAGTAGTTTTAATGATTGTTGTGCCCTTGCACACGTCCACAGAGATAATAATAATTTTAAAGTACAGCCTCAAACCAAAACCACACAGCTCCCTTATCAGCAGAAATAGCAGGAAACCTGTAAATCACAGGCTGACATATTAGCAATATATACTTGGCAGAACCTAATTCTTGTCCCTTGTTTAGATTCATCATCTGTGCATCAGAGGACTGGGGCTTTCCTGTACATCAAACTATAATGGCGAGGGGGGAAGCGGGGTTCAGCCAGGGCTTTGCTCAGCAACGAAAGAGGATAGGATGAACCGAAGACAGCCTAAATGGTTGTGCAGGTTCCAATCTAATCTCATCCAAATGGTCAGTGAAAAGTGCCAGATTAAATCAATAGCAAAGGTTCGAGAGAAGAGGGAAAGTCCTAGTTTAAAACCAGAACAGTTCTGGACAACTTTAACCTACTTTATTTACAGTCTAGGACAGGGGTAGTCAACCTTGGCTCTTTTATGACTCGTGGACTTCAACTCCCAGAATTCCTGAGCCAGCACAGCTGGCTCAGGAATTCTGGGAGTTGAAGTCCACGAGTCATAAAAGAGCCAAGGTTGACTACCCCTGGTCTAGGAGAAAAGGTGACATTATGAGGACATGACAGGAAAAAGAGGTTTATATTGTGGTTAGGGGCAAGTGAGAAAGAGCCCTTAGAGAAGTAGCACATAGAGGTAAATTTCTACTTAAGGTGAAATTCTCTACTTGAATTAACTAAGCTAAAAGACATAGGGAAGAGAAAGTATATCTCTCCTGGATCTTTGTAGAGAAATTATGATACAGCCTCAGCAGTGAAGTCCAAATTTAATGTTTGAGAAAAAGAAGGAGACAGGTTTGGGTTAGAGGTGGAAGATCGGCAGTGGAGAACAATAAGGGAGCAAAAAAAGTGACATTCATAGGGACGTGAGTTTTGTTACCTTGTACCAGAACCAGTTTTTTTTAGCCCAAAGCCTTTGTGGGAGTTTGTGACTTTGCAATGGATGCTTAGCTAGACTCCCCCTATTTCCCAAATGCCAAGTTTTCCATGTATCCATTTTAAAGATTACACTCTTTTTTTAAATCTGGGTTTCTAAATATGCACATTCATATGCCCATGGAAGCCATTACCTCTTTTTTGATGGATGTTTTCTAGCAATTTCAATTTCCTTTAAAATGTACTTTGAAATGTGCCTATATTTAAATGGATCAGCAGATGAAGATAATGCTGTGCTTTGGTTCTGTTTTTTCCCCCCAAGATTGGAGATAACTCTTTCTACAGTATGTGTGGAAATAACTTGCACACATAATATTAGCAGTTGCAGGACCATTCAGTAAATTAGTCACACTCCTAGTGTTAATAGGCCTTTCATCTTTCTATTTCTTATCTCTAAACTGTTTAGCTTGGCTCCTCTCCAAAGATTATGATAAAGGACTTGATACATACAAAGTTTTAAGAAACCATTAATTGAGACAGAAATAATATTTAATAAATGATTACAAGTGCCCCCTGGTGTGTCTCTGCAGATTGTAGAGAATAAGGAAGATGACCTTGATAGAGAAATACAGGCTCTGTTGCCTAGGCAAAAGTGGCTGGAACATTATTTACATCCAGAACAGTCAGATAATATTCAGATACATTTCAAATATTGTAGTCTGTATCCAGAATGAACCAAGGCTGTTTTTTTTCCAAATACATACCAAGACACAGATGCTCTGAGTAGAACTGATTGGAGAAGTGACAGGAAGAAACCATGGATGAGGGTTTTCCTTGGTGATAATCAGCATGGACCTCAACAGCAACACCTTTAGCTAAGTGAAGACAGAGATCAGATGGAAGGGAAGAAGCTGAAAAGATGGGGGATGGGCAGGTTGCTGCATAGCCTTGTGGAGGATAAGGGGAGAGATGGGGCAATGTATACAAGCCATGTCCTATTCACTCTTTAAAGCATGCCAGGATCTCTCTGGGTTTGGGTTTGGCCAACTCCAGTACAACTAAACCATTCTAGGTTTTGTTAAACCATAGTTGATCTAAAGCCGTTTATATAAGACTCTGGAATTTGATGGTCTGCTTGGGTTTGAACAAAACCACTTTTCTGTTTTCATGTATATTTTTCTCAGGTTGTATTTATGAGTTCCAGTTTTCAAAACAGCAACTTTAAAACTATGGTGATATATATAATTGTGTATTCATGAAAAACTAACTCAGAAATGTTAATGCTAGGGGGCAAATATTTACCTGCAGGGGAGAGGAGACAGTTGAAATTTAGGCACATAATGAACTCCTTGTGTGTTTTGAGCACCATTTACAATACTAGGTTCATTCATTGCAGAACATCAATAGTCTGTGTATGAATTCATCGCTCTTGGAATCATCATCTGTTAAATTTAAAAAGTGTGGCTAAATAATAAATTTAGAAGCATGGTTGGGTGAATGACTTTTCACAATTAGGAAATATTTAATTACTGTATAGTTTAACGCAGTGGTTCTCAACCTTTTTAATGCCGTGACCCCCAACTGGTCGTAAGTCGAGGACTAAACCGGTCGTAAGTCGAGGACTAAACCGGTCGTAAGTCGAGGACTACCCAACCGGTCGTAAGTCGAGGACTTTCCCTGCCCGGGAGCACCGCGCATGCGTGGTTCCGCCCCCTGCGCCAGCCAAGGTGTAGCTGGCAAGCGGCAGAGACGGAGCAGGCCGACCACCAGCTGGCCCAGCTCAAGGGAGGTAAGGCACCCGCCGGAAAAGGGGAAAAAAATGGCGGACAGCTTTGCTTGGCGACACCTGTGAAATGGTTGATCGACCCCAAATGGGGTCGCGACCCATAGGTTGAGAACCGCTGGTTTAACGGATGTGTGAAAATATATTTATGTAGCTAAACTGGAGTTTAATATAATGAATTCTATCAATAGACAACACTTCCTTTCACAATATTTAACATATTAGGAGCAGCCCCTGAAAGATTAAGGAAAGTAAAAAAATACAATCATCTTGCTTCAGTTTTAGAGGGAATTTTGAAAGCGATGTCAGTTGAAGCACCCCTTTGAAACTTTGTACTGTCTGCTTAGATAACATTAAGAAGATCTGATTCCAGTCTTCAAATGTGTTGCTTTAATTAGGAAAATTGATTTTATAACATATTATTAATCAATCATTCTTCAAAATAGAATGCCAATTTTTGCAAATTAAATCACACAATTGATATAGGAGCTGTTTGATTGTAAACAGTTATATGGTCACCCTCTCTCACCACAGTAATTTATGGTGATAAACAAAGTTAAAACAGAAAACATAATAGAAATTATCATTAGAGCCAGTTTGATCTAGTGACCAGATAGAGTAGATTGGGTCTAGCAGTGAAGACAAAAGGCTAGAAACCAGGAGATTGTGAGTTCTACTCCTGACTCATGCATGAAAGCTGACTGGGTGACTTTGGGTTAGTCACTCTCTCTCAGCCCAACTGCTATCACAGGGCTGTTGTGGGGAAAATAGAAGGAGGAAGGATATTATGTATGTTTGCCACCTTGAGTTATTTATAAAATTAATAAAAGAGGAATATAAAAATCAATAAATAAAATTAAAACATACCACTCAAACCATACAATTTGATATTTGAAAAAAATGATTTTTCGAAGTAAATTGAAATGACTGGGGAGCAAAAATTAATAATTGATTCTTCTTGGGAGTTTATCTGATAGGCATTTCAAAGGCAGGGCAGAAACTATGCTTAAACTGTGCATAACAATCAAACAGGAGCATAAACTGGGAAAAAATCAGTAAATCCTTGGCTTTGGTAAAGATTGCACGTTGCTTATTTTGGTCATTTTGTGCAGGTGTTGTTCAGTCTTTCAGTTATATAGAGATGTAAATTGCCCGATAGTTTTTATGGTGTAAGAAGAGTTCAGGTCAAAAAATACAGTTCCATTTTGAAAATAGTTTGCTACTGACAGTTGATGCTCCTCATGCAATGTTTAACAAAGATTTTGTAGAATATTGCTGTCTTCTTCTTGGTTACCTAACTTTAGATGTTGAGATTTTATCTGGCTTGTTCCACAGGATTTAGCGTTCCTGCTTTATTTCTAATTCTGCAATGCAATAAATATCAAAAAAGGAAGAAACAGCAAGTCTACTGGGCAGAAGAGAAGGGTGGGAATGAAAATATTTCCTTTTGTCCAGTGTTGTTCAGTCAATAGTCACCATCTACTGGCAAAACTGAAGATCAGCATGTCTACAAAATTTGTGTTGAATTTTCTTCCCACTCCACAAATTGTAAAAACTGAAATATTTGTTTCAGCTGAAAAAACAGTACTATGCAATCCTCTAAAATTGGATAGGACTATATTTCTAGTTTGCTTAGGCAAAGCTGAGTTTTTATACCCCTGAAACTACATTGATACGTGCTTACTTTGGTAAAAATTCCATCATGGTGGTTCTTCTGAATAATTGGTATATGCAGCACCCCTTAGAAAAGCCAGAGGAGTGGAATGGTGCAGATCCAGGACCAGTCATGGAGCTCAGTGTGTGACTGACTGTGAGCTTCTCTCTTTCTCAAGCCAATCTACCTGATATGATGCTGTTATGGGAATAGAGGATCCCTTCCCCCGGCTTACTGTATATGTTGCCTTAAGTTCCTGGAGAAAAGCTAGACAGTAAATGTGTGAATACTAATTTTAAAAATACTCTGCAAGTGTCAGAATATGCCAGTTTGTACAAATGTACAGCATGTGATGAATAAATGACTCATTGCTGAAACAGTAAAATGAGGTTTAATAAGAGTTCTATATCTGTGTCTCCCTAATTCCTGCCCCAAACAGTTTCTATTAGTCTCACCTACCCTAGCCTCATCTTTCCTTCTATTCTGGATGGAGCCCATTAAATGGCTGGTATGAGTGTTGTCACCGGGGTGGGCATGGGGATGTTATTTTATTATTTTTATTTCTTTTATATTGTATATTTCCTGTAAGCCATCTTGAGTCATCGTGAGCGAGTAGGCAGCAATATAAATTTTCCAAATAAAATAATAAATATTCTGAAGAACAGATATGAAGGACTGCAGAAAGAAGCTCTAATAGAGAAACATAGCATTCCTTTAGCAGACTAATAGCCATAGGATAATATCCAGAAATCTTTGCAGCTTGTTTCCTTTGCCTGTCGATTGGGTTGGCCACTAATCTATCCTAAGGAACTGCGCTATGTAAAACATTTTGAATGACATCTGGATTATAGCTGTTGCAGTTATCTGTTCATCAGCCAGTTGTGTAAAAGAAGAATTAGTAATGTGCACTGTTGCCTTTTGTGAAATTCATCAGTATGAGATTAGAGAAATTTCAGCATGGAATACCTATGTGTTTACATAGGGTTGTTTTGTATTACACTAACATACTCCATTACAGTAATTTGGCATAGTCAATTGCTGCTTGATTAGTCCTTTGATGGGGAATATAGAGAAACTTCAAGCTACACAGGGCAGGCCTAAGCATTCACATTTAGCTATCTTAAGTGGTTACAACTTGGACAGCCATTTGAATTTTCTCCAGGGATTTTCCTAGAAAACAAAATCTTAACTCAATAAAGCTAGTAATGAAACAGATCTCTATAATTCTCTCTCTCATAACAAGGAAAAAGGGAGACAATAAGGCAACATTACATCATCTATGTATATCCAGGGTACTCTTGTAAGAACGAGGGCTTTTGATCTATAGACAGATGTGCTATGATGCTCCATTAAGACTGCCCACCATTTGATTTTTCAGGTCATGATCCCAAGACAAGATACAGAAGGGAAATCCTCATCTTGGAAGGATCCACTCAACCCAACAGTTAAGCAGTCCCTGGAGTCAAGAACATCCAACAATATGAATAGCGCCTCACTGACTAGAAGAAGAAGAATGGCATCTGCCATTTTTAGTAATAGGCAGTTCATTTGCAAGAACAAATTCCAACTTACAAATTTGGCTAAAAGACAGAGTTAGGGAGCAGAATTCATTCTTAATTCAGGGACTGCCCACATTCCCCACCCAACAAATATTTTCTCCTGCTGTTTTTAATAGGTGACAAACATTGTTTTACCTTCCATTTATCCTGTTTACTTGCTATTGTCAAAGTTTATAAGAGCACTCCAAATTTAAAGCACATTGCCTAATGTTTTTTTCTGTTATGAATGCCATAAGTGATAGGTGTTATCTATACAGGACAGCATAGTGATTCTAGCCACTTGTTAGCAGACTTGAGTACTATTTGTTATTAGTCTTACGGTGATTGACATGCTTTTGATGAATGCTGGCCCAAAATATTAGTATATATAATATACTTTTAATGTGTTAACTCTGAGAAAAGCAGATTTTTACTTTAAGGCTATTAACTAGTGTTGCTATTCAGCAATGAACCAACATGTATTGCTAGTTGATATTAGAACCACTACAGGTTAACGGCTAGGGAAAAGTTCTTAATCTAGCATACAGTATTGAACTGGAACTACTGTTAATTTCAAGGCAACACAATTGAAATCCAACCAATTAGAATGAGAGACAAGGGGTTAGAGAAGGCTTGCTTAGTAAGTTATATTTATTATTCTAGCAGCAGGAAGAAAACAGGCGCCCAAAGGATATTATAGTAGGCACCTCCTAAATGGGGGGGGGGGCATCATGAAGACTACCACTATACAACCCATTCATAACAAAAGTGACTCAGAATATATGACAGAAGCTACCCTGAAATTTAAGTCATTATCTGCTCTATAAGAGTAAAGGGACTTAGATATATCGAAGTAGAAGTGAAGAATTATGGGCAGATAGTGTATAACTAAAAAAGCTAAACAATGTTTATTCATAAACAAACTAAATTACTGAATCATTTACAATTAGTACTATATACACAGAAGACCTTACAGTATTGCATTGTTAAGGATTTGCAAGCAGAATTTGGATTAAATTAATTCCAAACTTCTTTAGAAAAATTTTACTAGTAGCTGCAAGTCCTTGATTTTTTTCCCCACTATTAGTATTAATTGAAAAATAAGATGGGACACAAATTATGGATAGTAAACTTGTAGCATGCAGCATGAACGTTTAATCGTGTATGCAAGAATGTGTAAAGCCATAAAGCTGTAATGAATAAAGATTTAATTTTACCATATACCAGTGCAAAGCAAAACCTAATTTAATCAAAGCTTTTATAAAATGACTGGTTTTTAACTGAATTCCTGCCTCACAACACATCAATTTTCTCATAACAGTAACGTAGTAACCAGGTGGAAATATAAGAAGAAACAGCCATTTTGTTATTTTTATTAGAAAAAAAACAGAGAAGAAAATCTTCAGACATGTTACATTTCCACTTCACAGTATCTTCAAAACAAGGCCTTATGGCAGGGGTAGTTGTATTAAAGTTTCAAAAATTATTTTGTAAAACAATCTCCATGATGTACCTTTGCCTAGAGTTCACCAATTACAGAGTGGTTACCAACTTATTAGTTACAGCAGCTATACTGTGAGTAATCCACATAACATTTAGCTTAGTCTGTATGTAAAGTGCAGAAAATAAAACTTTTTTTTCATTTTTTGTTCACCATATAGCTAGATGTTTCCTGGTCCCTTAAACTAAAGAAAAGCACCACTTTTTGCAGTCAGGAGGCCCTGAACATTCTACTATTTCCCGGCACTAATTATTATTTTTAATTCAAACAGAGTGTGTAAAGGCAGAAAAAAAATGTTCAAATCCATTGGGTAGATTAAATTGATGGTATTAATTAAACTGACATTAGGCAGAATGTAATTCACTGTAAATAAATATCACATTATAAATAAAAAATCTTAAATTAATGCTTTGGGTTATTATTATTTGATTCAGAGTAACTAGTGCTTTCCAAATCTTGGAAAACTACTGCATAGTTGATATTTTTTGAAACAGTATTTAACACATAAAGTGGACTACATACATCTATTTATGTAAAACAAATTAAAAACCCTATGACCTGAAGTGCAGAGCTTCACAAACATGAAGCAATATTTTTACACACTTAAGTAGATTACATGGAGGTTTAGACAATTTTATATGGATTGCTTTTTAGCTATTAAGTTTAGACTAATGGTGATACCTTAAGATGAAAGTGTTTCAAACTTAATTATCAGTGCTTTTATTCTAAACACACTGATCGCCTTAATTTTATGAACAATTAAATGTGCCAAAACTTTTTCTTAAAGAAAAATATAAAATCCAAATTGTATCTGCATTTTATCCCCCCCCCTCAACAGAAATCACATATGCAGAGGTTTTAACCTCAAGATTTGATGAAAAATTGCACTTATTTAAACATATATTAAATACAGCATATAGGAGATAACCTAAAATACTGAAAACACACATAAGAACCTGCTTTTAATCACTGTTGCGATTACGCGTTTTAAAAATCGATCATATGAATCGCAATAAATCCGTGTGAGACACAGTAACTGTGATTCATTATCCATCTCCTAAATACTACCAGTTCGCTCATAGCTTGGATTCACAAAGCACTTTGCTCTGATGCAAAGACAGTTTCTGAGACACTTGACCACTCAGGATAGTCAAAATTAGCTCCTTCTGAAGTGAATAAGTCTATAGTTACAAAAAAAGAAAAGCCTATTTCCATTTGTTTTAAAATGGAATGTAAATGGCAGCAATATCAGAAATAAGGACTTAAACTTAAACAGACTGGCAGGTTTCCAGTTTATAAAAGTCAATGAGGGTGCTAATCTGAGTATCCAAGGTCACTATATGACAAAAAACAATTCAAAGAGATCTTCAGGTAGAGTTTTCTGGACACTAGACATTTAGTAGAGATGTTTTTTTTTTCTGCAATTAAAAAAACAAAAGAAAAACAGACTCGAAAGCAGGGGGTGCAGCAGATGGACTTGGAGTTATGATGTAATTAAGACACAAAGCTAAAGGTGGGTCCTTGGGTATTAAATGTCTTCATCCTGATACTGCAGGTATTTTGCTGCAATCGTTTCTTCTAGATGAATTCCTGAGCTCCCCATTAATGCAAAAGCTGGATACATTTTACCAGAGCATTCCACTGGGCGTTCATAAAGACACTTCATCCGATCTGCATCGTAGAATCCAATGTTGCCATTGTCACAGTCAAGGCAGATTCCGATGTTTGATGGCATGGGAAGAACTCTGTTCACACAATCTTTGGGAGCAGCTGAAGCAGATGATGCCTTAGGAATAAACATTTTTTTCATGCCTATGGTTATTAATGTGAAAGGCTGTAAGGACTCAGCAAAGATGTCTTCACTCCCACTGTCATGACCACTGTCTTGTTCGTATCTGAAAAATAAATACTAGTCATGCCACAATCCTCAGGTTTTCAGTGAATTTTTCAGACTTCACTACGATGTTCACACAATATAATTTTGTCTTTAAAAATGCTATACAATATCACAATGTGCTTGTAGCAGAGAATTATAACTAAAGATAAATTGCTTTTGCTTTATTAAATATTTCTTGCAACAAACATTCTGGAAAGGATTCTAACTTATTAGAACATTTAAGTGATCAAAATGCTTTTTCCAGATGAATTGCAATACAGTCATATTGGGGAGGCAATCTGGCTGCAACACTATTTCAGTGTAAACTGTTGGGGGGAAAATCCTGTAATAAGAACCAATTCACCCTCATCCAGTACTCACCTCAGATAGTGTGCGCCAGCAGTAATACAAGCAGTCTGTATGGCACTTCAAATCCTCTTAATCTACCCTGCCTAATACAAGTCAATTTACAATAGTTCACTTAGTGACCACTGAAAGTTTAACGGCCCAGAAAAAGTGACTTATGACCCTTTTCCACACTTACGACTGTTGCAATATCTCCATGGTCATGTGATCAAAATTCAGATGCTTGGCAACTGACAAATATTTATGACAAATGCAGTGTCCCGTGGTCATGTGATCACCTTTTGCATCCTTCTGATAAGCAAAGTCAACCAAGAAGCCAAATTCATTTAACAACAACAAAGTGTTACTAACTTAACTGCAATGATCCACTTAACAACCCTAGCAAGAAAGGTCATAAAACGGGGCAACTTCTTGCTCAGCAAATTTTGGGCTCAATTGTGGTCATAAGTCAAGGACTACCGGTATAGATTCATATATGGTATTTGTTGTAACTAATCCATATCATCCATATCACAAGTATTTCAATCTTCCACAATCCTAATTCTTAACAAAGCCTCATATAGCCTAACATTTTACTGTTCTCGAGATCTACCTATCATTTCATCATTTCACTTTATTGCCTCAACTGACTTCTTTTAGATCAGCGGTACCCCAATCTTTCTGGCTCCTTGGACCGGTGGCAGCAGCGGGTGGTGGCAGGGGGTATGGTTTTGCACACACGACCTTAAGTCCAGTGCATGTGCAAATGACACTTCGTGCACTGGTCTTAGAATTCTTATAAAGACATATTTTTTTCTGTCTGGGATTAGCTTGTTCTCAGATTGCCTTTTATATGACTTAAATTTCATGTCTCACTTCTAATCTACAGTTTTAGAAGTATTCTATTTGCATTTCTTTCAGCTAGATGTATTCTTTTCTACAGGTAGTCTTCGAGTTACAAATGTAATGGAGCCTGCCCATTCCATTCGTAACTTGAAAATTCGTGGGAATGAATCTTGTACCTCAAACGAGATCACTCCCTTGCTCGTTAAGACGCACACGGCTCATTAAGTGCACATGAGGTATCTCAGGATGGGAAAGGCCATGGAGGGCCTAGTGATGGAACAGGCCCCAAGGCCTCCCTGACCCACTAAGATACCTTATCCTTCCCCTTCCCTGCCGCACTGGACTCATTTACCTTGCAAAAATCCTCTCTGCTACAGTTTCTTTCCCTTTGAGGGAGAGGAGAGTCGGCTTGGAAATGCTTTTCACACCGACAATGAAAGCTCCTGGGTGCTTTAATATCGTGCGAGTTCAAAAGAGATTGTGACCCCCAGAGACTTCCATTCTTAGGGGGGAGTGTCTGCTTTGTTTGCTTGCCTATGGGGCAAAGTGTTGGAGTCGGCTGGGCGCAGGAACCAATGCCATCCGTGGCCCGGGTGCGCTGCTCGTTTGCGTGTGCTGGCCTTAAGTTTGAGGGCAGGAACAAAGCCTTCAACTGAGCGGGGAAGCATCGTGGGGTAAATCACCTTGCACCTGTGTCCAAACTGCTCGCGATGGCAGCAGCCACCTGAGCAGCCACAATCTCCCCATCCCAGCCAGCCACCCAGCCCTCCTGATTTACTCCTTGTCTGACCAGCCAGTAGCCCAAATCCTGACTGCATTTCTCCTTGTTGTCCTCTCAACTCAAGTGGCAGCAGCATACTGTATAGAAAATTATAAATCTCTTACTTGAGGGAAGTATCTACATATTTTTTTAATCATATACTTAAGTGTGTCAGTTTTAAGTATCTTAACATTATGATATGTAATGGCTAAGACCCTGGATGTACCCCTCAATGATTATTGTTGCTGTTCTTGTTGTTATTATTTTTTTAATGGCAGACTTCTCTCATCAAAAGATCACCAAACAGCTTTTGGAACCCTCAGTTCAATGAAAGCATGTTGGAATCCATTTGACATACACAGTCTAACATTCCCTTGAGCATGAATTTCTTTATTCTGTATTTCTATAGATGCAGATCGTTATCTAAAACATTATCTTCCATATTAACATCCAATTAATGTATTTGAAATAATGGATAAAAGCTAAGCTATTAAATTAAATTACAACAGCAAAGAATTTAAAATAAAACCTATGAAAACAATAGAAAGTGATTACTTACCTGGGGCTACTTAATTCACGGGAATTGTGGAACCATTCTTGGATCTTAGCATCAGATGCAACTCCTACTTTCACAAGATATGAATAGGGTTCCACGTGGAAAGCCCAGAAATGCTTTCCTTTCACAACACCAGTGTCTCCAACAATGTAGTCCAGGGCAGTGTAACAGCCTTGTTGGATACGTTCGGCTTCCAAAAGCAGAGGAAACCCAGCTCTGCTTTCCACAACATTTCTTCTTGCATTTAGCAGAAGACGTTCACTATTGTAGCCACATTTGTCATCCAAAAGAAAACTGAAAACTAAAAATGAATAACCAGTCAGTAATAGAATTATAGCTTCGGAAAATATCCTAAAGAAGAGGATAATAAACATCTCTCTCTCCCAAAATTTCTAGACTACCCAATTCCATGACTTTGAGAGGCTTAACATGTATAAACAATAAAATCAAAATAAAATCCAGAAAAGTATTATTTAGAGGGAACAACAAAAAGTTTTAAAGAATATAGGTAGCCTTTAGTTACAGCCAATACACTCAGTGATCTTGGGAAGTTATGATAATGCTGAAGGGTCTTTTAGTTGATCCTCAAAGTTCCGGCTATTGCACTGTTCCCAAGGTCACGTGAACAAAATGCAGGTACCTGGCAACCAGCTCACACTTACAACTAGATGTAGCATCCCACAGTCACATGACTATCATTTGTGTCCTTCCCTGCTGGCTTCCCCCAAGCAAAGTCAGTGGGAAACTGGTAAGAAAAGTCACAAGTTGCTGGGGTGAATCTTCCCTCCATCTTTTTTCATTTGCGTGTACCACCCCCTCCATTTGCACACACCTTCTACTCTTTTTACATGGCCTCCCTATACCTACATGCACTCCAAACCCCCTTTCCCAACTTCCCTAGAATCACACATGCTCTGTACCCTCTACCCATGGCCTCCCTGCTATGCATGCACATATGCACATACATGTACTACCACACTCTTTTTCCTTGGCCTCCCTGCAATTGCACACATACCTTATGTCCTCTTTCTCTGGCCTCCCTGGACTCAAACAAATTTACATGTACCCAACACTCATTTTTCCTGGCATCCCTGCACTTGTACAAATGCACCTCATACCCTCTTTCATGAGCCTCTCTGCATTTCCACACATGCACGCATGCATCATCTTTCCCCGGCCTGACTCGTGCCATACCAAAACCCCCTCCTCCCAATTCACTGCAACCTATGCCAGTCCTCCCAAGGTCTCCCTTACCCCATTGCAGCACCCCTGCATTCCTTACCTCTTCAGTTTCCTGCTTAACTACTTGTGCATCTTAAGTTATGATGATAATCAGAACTACCTGGATTGCTGTCACCAAGCAATGCAGTGCTGTTACGCTTTATGACTACATTGTTTAGCAATGGCAATCCTGGTCCAATTGCAGTTATAATTTGAGGACTACCAATAGATTAGATAGATTAGATAGATAGATAGATAGATAGATAGATAGATAGATAGATAGATAGATAGATAGATAGATAGATAGATAGATAGATAGATAGATAGATAGATAGATAGATAGATGATAGATAGATAGATAGATAGATAGATAGATAGATAGATAGATAGATAGATAGATAGATAGATAGATAGATATAGACAGACAGACAGATAGATAGATAATGGATGTCAGACAGACAGCATATACTTGGAATAGTATTTTAAAGTAACTGCCATTCCTAAGGAATCTCAAAAATAGTTATAATTTTTGTCAACATGTTTCTTCTGATGCATTATTAGAAAATGGGCAGTAAACCAAGTAACTAGATTATTTAATTTCTGCTTTTATCCAAATTGTTATAGGATGCTTTTCCCCTAAAAACAAGTATTACTTTATATTCACAGATACTAAAAATATTTTCTTCATTGTGATTTAAACATTCAATAAACTCAGTACAAAGACATATATCATGGCATTTTATATCCCACTATAGCAACTTAAAAGACTGACGAGAATCTGTGAATATCATCTAAATTCAGTTGTGTGTAGACTTATTAAGTATGATTGTTTAAATTTATACCTAAGACTCTTCGGTTTCACTAACTGCAACAAGAGAACAGGGACAAAAGTATCATGTATATATATTTTTATTGTACCTGGAGCTGGTGGTGTATGTAAGATAAGTTCTCTACTCCATGGGCTACAGATAGATCCTTTATATCCTCTGACCCTAAAGGCATAGATACTGTTTGTTTCAAGGTCAGAAATTATTTCACTCTTACTGCAGACTTCGATTTCTTGCCATGCTGAATTAGCTTCTTCTTTATTAAGCCTGCGATATTCAAGTATGTAAGTATCAGCTGAACCTATTTTCTGTGGATGATCCCAACAGATCAAAGCTTTGTTATACATTTTGCTCCGTTCCTCACTGAATTCTGGTATATCATTCCCTGAATAAAACATGCAAGATGTTACATATAAAAATACTGATAAAGGAAAAATACGTTTATATATAAAAATACATTTTACTCTATGTATAAATATTCATAAAATTAAGTGATGTTGTCTTTATCCTGCATATCCAGCCAACTTTAGGTGTGTTCAGTTCTCAAGTGGGCATCATTTTTGATAACCAGAAACAAATTGAGAGACATTTTGGAGGTTACTTACCCACACATATTATCCCCACCAAACCATAGTGCTGCTCATAACATACCAACTTCTCCCTTGCAACAAACTTTATTACACCAGGGGTAAACAAAATTTTGGCCTGCCTGCATAGATGTCCAGAGAACACCTGCCATCACCCCATTACCCAAGAGGCATAACGAATAGGGGCAAGCATTTTCTGTAGGGTTCCCTTCCAGTGGAACATTCCGTTCATTGTCCTGAGGATCAACCTGTCCATTCTTCCAGAAGACTGAAAAATATCTGGCTCTTCCAGATGGTCATTGTAGATTGATTATGGCATAATCAATGTTAAAATTAGTTTTACGGTACTATATTATGTTTTTTATTTTATTATCTTTATAATATTTTGCTTGGTCCCACAGTCAAGCCAGATGTTTAGACTGGATTTGACATTTTAAGATAGGCAGCTATTCTTATTTGATGCTGTTAAAGGTATCAAAATGGGATGTAAGATGTTCCACATAAAACTGCCTTTTGCAATTGACTGATGGTGATTTTATCAATTGCAGTGGTGTTCAAATGGTGTTCCAGATAGTTTGGGACTGTACCCAAGATACCTATTACTATTGGTAGTACCCTTGCTTACTTTTGGCACAGTCATTCTACTTCTGTTTACAGATCTTTGTATTTGTAATTTTCTCCAGTTCTTTCTCTTCTATGATAAATAAATAAAAACTGCAATGTCCACTATCTAGACTTTTCTATCTTTCTTATCAACACTTGTTAAGTTTGGGGTGCTATATGTCAGGTTTTTGTCCATTTGAATTCTAAAGTCCCAGAGCACTTTAGCTTCCTCATTTTTTATTATTTTGTCTGTTTGGTGATCCCACCGGTTTTTTGCTTGCAGACAAATAGTATTTCTTGCAGATATTCCAATGCACCATTGTTGCTACTTTGCCATGCTACTATTTATAGTTAATCTGTACAATTTTCTTGCAGCACCTAACTAGTTAGTCCTCTGTTTTTTCAGTTTCTTTGTGGAGGCAGCAATTGCTGTCTGTTGCTGTCTTCTCAATTCTGGCTTTGTATGCATTTTTCTTAAGAAATATGAAGCCAGAAATGACCCCTCTGTCTTTCTTCAATTTTTCCTGTTCTTAGCCATTGCCACATTCTGCACCCACTCAAACAGTATATATGAACTCAGATTTACCAGAGATGTTAGCAATATCTTGTTCCAAATAGGCAATTTCTCTTCCTATAAGAAATTCCCATTTGAGGATGACCAAGTTGTGTATTCAACCAATTTTTGAAGAATATTGAATACTGTATCAAGAGCAAACTGTTTACAAATATAGTTTCTCTCGCTCCCTCTCTGAGGTGGGAAGAGGTTTAATGTTTCTTCCTTTAATAAACTTACCATTTGAATGGAAACACATATTTTCAAGAGCTTCCTGTTGCTTTTCTATGTCAAGAACAAAGTCTTCAAAAGAAGCTTGAGCTGCAGGCCTGAAACTCTTCAAAGATTCAGTAGCTTTCTGAATTCTAGACAGAAAAGGTTACTAATATTATACACACACTAACAAATTACCTTTAAGGCCTTAATATGAGAGAAAAAATGAATGCGTACCATGTAAGTACCATACTAAAATGCATGATTCTTTATTACTTCTAGCTGAAAATTAATAAAAATAATTATTTCACTAAAGAAAATCCCTATATTATAATGAAATTAGTTAACACTAGCAGCTGAACTAAAGTTCATGTAAATTGGGGATAAAATTTTCAAGATGGTAAAATGTAATCCATTAAAAATTCTCTTATGCATAATTAAAATAGATAGGAAAAGAATGCTCTCATCTTGCATTATATCTTTGGGTCCAAAGCAGAACATGCATCAGCAGAACATACTTCTAGAGATACATAAGGCAATTTTCTAGTTTTTGTGCCTGTTACCCCTGCACTGCATGCATCCTAAACCAGTGGGTACAACTGGAGAAATGCTTTGCAAAAGTACAAAAGGACATTGGAAAATCCCCAAGAGACATGCAAAGCATTAGGACAATTCAAGCTACTCTGAAAAGAAATAAATTACATACCTATCATGAAGCTGCTTTGCTGTTTGAACAAAACAGGATGGGTCTGTTTCTTTGAGAACTTCTTGCGCATATCCCACTAGGCCGTTATTTTCTAGAAGTCCATGATACTCTTCTATTTGAGAATGCAATTTCTCCATTCTTAAACTTTTTGATGTTTCAATAGCTCTAAGTGCAGTGTTTTTCCTGTCCTCCAAAACACGAAACAGCTTATCGAAGCTATTAGAAGCTTCCTCCTTTGCTCTTTCACCATTGCACTGTTTTTTTTAAAAATTAAAACAGGATAATATATTAACTTTAAACATGTTTTTGATTAATTTCAAGAACAATTTCACTGAAGGTAGTGACATTAATGTGATATACAAAATCAGAATTCTTTCTATAAGTTAAAGTATTTGATACATGGAAATGACATTTTTCACATTTATGATTCTGAAGTATAGTTGTTTTTAAACAAAACATTTAAAAACATAATTTTAAGTGAGAACATTTAGTTACTTTGCTTTCTATGTTACAGAGACATGTTTACAGTCCAATTCTTTACACGTGTGCAACTAACAATGGCAAACTACAATTGTGAACAAAGAATTGCTCTTAAAAATTTAGACACCAGAATATCTGTGACAATTAGGATAAATATATTAGGATGAAGAAACACTTCATATGAATATTTCTCTACATTAAATGTTAGGCTTCAAGGTCACAATAGTGGAAAACTGCTAGAAAAAAATAGAAAAAGACTATTTTTTTTAAACGAACATGTTTTTAATAGAAGCCTTTCAAAACTCTTTAAAAAATGAAATATTTTCACTGTGCATTTCAGAATAATAAATTATGGATATTTCAATCTCACTATCTGAAAGAGAATTTAAAACAAACTACCTTTTCATAACAAAAATTTTTTGGGGAGGAAAGGGTGAGAGATGCCTGTTCAGTATGCAGGCATTTAGCAAATATTTTTCCAATCAGGGCTGACCATGGGGCCAAAGACCAAAGAGTGACAAAGAGCAAGGAGTCTGCAGCACTTCCTTTTCTGGGAAAGATAAGCTACTCAGCTTGTCCCAGAGAGAATGCTTTCTTACCTAACAGGCTAAGCTCACAGTAGTATCTTTACACTCTTCACTTTCTCCATTCTTATACTACTTTTTTTCTAATTTGCACAAAATGGTAAAATGGGCTAGAAGTGGCTCTGGCTGCTTCTTGATTGTGGCATAATTTTCTGAATATTTTATATAGATTACCAAGCTGTAGAATATGATAGATCTGATTTTAAATAAGAGACATTCTAAAATTAAATGCTAGCTGCTCAGCAGCCAAATATTTTTATTTGATAGTCATAATAGCTAGCAATACACTTATAGGCAACTGTCACAGGTACGGTAACTGAGCGCAATTTTCTAATACAACATAAGCCTATTTAAGAAGTAGAAACTATGTACCGTAGCTCTTTCTTTTTTTAATAAAATATGCAAGATCTTGAAATAAATCTGTCTAATTATAATGGATAGAAATGTTTTAGTTTCAATAAAATTCAATAAACATTGTTCATGTAGAAATTCACATTAATACTAGTACTATTAATGAGCCGCAAAGTAGGCCTTTTTTTTGCCCATGGCAAAAATAAGTAGTTCTTACCTCAGCTTCTTTCACTAAAAGACCAAGCTCTGTAATTTGGTTTTTCACATGGCTCTCCTTACTAATGAGGTAGTGTATATCCTGTGAAAGTTTCTCCTATGAAAAATCATACTGTATGGTTAAAAATGATTGTAAAGTTCTATTTTTGCACTTGAAGTTAGTTAATACAAGGAATATTAATATTTTTGTTTTGTGATTGACAGTTCGGTTCAATAAACTACTATGTTCTATATTATCTACTGAAACTACAGCCCAGCAATTGTTTTAGAGTTAACTAAAAGTGCAGATAATTCAGTCATGACATGAGAATAAAGAAATGTGATGGGCCTTGGCATAAACTATGTAGGCACCAATGTCAAGTATATGAAAGCTACATTAAAGAAAGGTAACTATATTCTTTCACTAATATGGAAACATTTGTAGTTTCACTAATTCTAATTGCTTCTTTGTTTACTTACAAAATTAAAAAGCTTATTAAAAGAATATGGTATAGAATAAGTCCATTAAAACCTGCAGTAAACCAAAACAACTTTAGCCAATATTATATATTATCAAATTACATGCTTTGTCTCTGTTCCAACAGCTAATTTAAAATGATATTGGTCCCATCAAATATTTATCTATTTGAACAGATGGCATGAGTCAATGTAAGGTATTCAATGATGCAGATTAAATTTAAATGTTCTCCTTCAAGGATATTAAACAAATTGCAAGCTATGGTCATGACCTTGCATTATAGATGGAAATACACAAATGTGCCTAAAAGTTATAACATGATTTAGACTACAGATGTTTAAACAAAGTTGAAGTCAATTTTATTTCTAAGGAAATTTCTAGTATTCTACACATATAACCCACTTTGGAAGGTGAAAATTATTGAGCCTGCTGGTCACAAAATTGTGGCATAAGTCAGAATCAAGTAAAAAACAAGACTGAATGCTATCTAATTACCCCAGATTTTAATGACATTTCATGATATTGCACATAGGATCAGTTCAACAAAGCAGCTGCTTTACTCTCTGTAACAGTAAGAAACACAAAACCAGCCAAGAAACGGGCTTCCGGTTTTGACATCGTGGCAGAACGGATGCAGAAAGATGGGGCTTTGTCTTTCATGTTCGATTTCACCTCGCTGGGGGATCCTGGAAAGGATCGAAAATTGCCCCATAGAGGTGACAAGCAAGGAGGGATCATCGTTGACTGGGGGGGGTGGCGGCCCTCCGTTTGATCCGAGGAAGCCCTCCAAACTGGCGGGGAATGACAGGCTACATTTGCGTAGCCAGTCCTAAGCAGCTGACAACGGAAGACAATAAGCACCAACAAGCAACATTACAGCAACATGGATGAAACTGGGTGAGACCTGATCCTCTTTATGATTTTAAGACCTCTTCCTGAAAAACTGCCCAAAGCACTCCCCCCCCCCGAGAGAGGGAAAGGGAATTTCTGCCCCATTCCATATATATATGACTTGGAAATTTGGGGACTAAAAGTGCTTTTAAGACCTTTTTTTTAAAGAGACTTGAAAAGTCTGCAATATAAGTTTTGGATTTAAAAAAACACTGGAAAACGGCATCAATGACATCTAGTGGTGAATTTACGGCACTACAACTTATTATGCCTAAAAGAAATCTGGCTCGAAGCCCAGATTTAGATAAGACTCTGGCTGGTCTTGGAAGCTTTTACTTTTGAAGATTGCAGCCGAGAAAGAAAAGGTTTGGGAGCTGCTTATCTGTGTGGAAGAGACAATAAACTATTCTAGACCTGTCTGAACTATGAATACAAATACTGTTTCAGAACTGTATTGTGGAACTATTTTCCTGTAGAAGAAATATACACTATTGCCTGATATGATGGAACATTTTGGATTATAAATCTTGACTGATAAACAACTTTTAATGGTTCTTTCTTTTCCTTGGACAGAAAGCATATATTTCTCATTGGACAGAAAAAAATAAATTTTACTTATATTTGCTTAGGGGAGGCTTAAGAAAGGATTGATAAATTAGTTGGATAATCTGGAGCTCCAATAATAATTAACTGAAACTTCCCAAGTTTTCAAACAGATTTCTATAAAGGCCATTTACAAAAAATAAAATGTATGTTCCATATTTAGCTCTAAATGGTAAAAAAAACATCCTTAACGTCTGTCTCCAGAAGCCTCAATTTGACATACCACCAAGAAAATACTGATGAATCACAGAAAGAAATTCTCTCCAAGTTGAAATGAATACAAGAAACAATTGCCTTAGCTCGTGCTGAGATTAAAAATAACACAAAGGAAATAAAAGAACAATTTTCTAATTTAAATCTACAAACCCAGAAAATAACCACAGAGAAGGAACTATCAACCCAGAAAATAGAAGGAAAACTAGAGAAAGCTGACCCAAATATGGAGGACCAAAGGAAAAAACTAACGGCCAGACTCAGACAAATGAAGAATTAGAAGACATAATGATAATATTGGAAATGGAAAAGACATTTTATCAACCAAGATTTCAGAACATACTGGAGGATAAGGAAGGAAAGCCAATGGAATGGAAGATAGAGCTGTTACCAGAACTGTGGAGAATTGGAGGAGGGAGGCTGTTTAGTGAATATCAATGGGCTAGCTCTTCCAAAAATACTTTAATTAAAATGCTTCTTTTGCTCCAAATAATATGCACAAAAATAGAAGAAGAATTATTTGATTATCCAAATGCACTGACTTGGAAAGTTAGTTGGCAAAGGAAGAAAGCTAGAGTAAGACTGAAGAAAACAGAAGCTTTGACCTATTAGAGGGGATATTAAAGTATCAATTAGATGTTTGAATATGGTTCAGAATAGATTGCTAGAAATAGAAATATTATAACTAGATAGATAAGATTGGTAATCAGAATATATTTTGGCATGAAAAGGGAAATAAGAAAATGCTAAGAAGTTCAAATAAGGGAAGCTTCTGGTTACCCAAATATAACTTGTTTTGAAACTATAAATAATTGAGATATTTTGAATATGGATGGGAAATTAAAACTGAAAAAAAAACGAAAATAGGATACTGACTGAATAAATGGATATTGAGTGCAAATGCAATTAAGATATGTTTTGGTTAGAAAAGATATTTTAAACTGATATCATTGATATTATTAGAAAACTGTAATAAATGCTGATATTCAACTGTATACTTATTAATAACAATAAGAATTGTATTTGCTTAATGTGGAAAAATGTTTATTTCGGAAGAAGCGAGGAGGTATTGGATGGTGTAATATTGGATTTAGTTTGAAGAAGCTTATATGTACCATGGAATTATTAATGGATCCAGTCAACACGTTGTCTATTAAGCACTTGTTTGTAAAAATAGAAAATTAATAAAATATTTATTTAAAAAAACAGCCAAGAAACAAAGAGGGGAGACACCTTGAGTGTTTTGTAGGCACTGCTCATGGTAGTCACTCGATGGTTTGCATGTGTACCACCCAATTTACAAAGGTGACAAACAGGTCTTCTGCATATTTCACAGTACATATTTACTTTTTCCATTTCATGTTCCGGACACATCAAAATCTGAGAATAAAATAATAGAATATAAAATATACTTGAAGAATCATGTAATGATGAACTAAAATCAGAAATATTTTATTTTTGTTTTTCATACACATTTTAATATTTATGAATATATAAACATTATTTTCTTCCTTTCTTATCAGATAGTACTTATACAGTATACAAATGAATGGATTTGTTCTCAGTCTACATTGTATCATATTATTAAAAAATTGCATCTTTCCAAAAAGATTAACATTTCCTCACAAAACTTTCTCTTGTTCTATATTAAACAATTTTATGCTAGAATCTGTGTCTCCAGCCAGTAGTTTTTCTTAATATCTTCTTGAGATTTTAGGGACACACTGCAGAGGAAAAGGTTGCATTAGAAACTATCTCTGTAACATTGCATGGAGACTTCTTAAAATAGTATTAATATAACTATATAACCTCCACATACTATGACCTTATTCTAAGAAATACTGTATATTTTGTTATTTTGGAGCATTTCAATCTCATTTGCCTCCACTGTCTTTTGAATACATTTTGTCTTAAGAATAGATCATTAGATCTTTTCTTTTAGACCCATAAGTCTAGTTACCTGCATTTTTTTCATCTTTTAAAGTAAACGAAAACAAATTCTTTAACCATTTGTTTAGCATCAAAGCTTTCATTTTTTTCAGCTTAACTACATCAATTATACTAGGGGTGTCAAACTCACAATGTCACGTGACATGTCGCAATGTATCGTGACTTTTTTTCCATTGCCGGCAATGGGGTGGGTGTGGTTTTGCCATGACACATCTGGCCCATGGGCCGGCAGTTTGACACCCTGAATTATACTGTATTTTTCTAAATTTCAGAATTAATGGAAAACACTATAGTTTTGGCTAAAGTATCATAATAGTGTAAAGTTTAATATTTTGAAAGTTCACTTAAATAGGATTACAAAATTACATTTTATTGAAGCCATTTAATTATAATTGGAACTAGCTCAAAAATATCACCATCTTCCCTGAGATATTATATATGCGTTTATTCTTTAATAACTTTCCCAAGCCAGTTTTTTACAATTATAAGGATTTTTTTTAAATATTAATGGAAGGCACCTCCACTTATAGAGTAGAGATACAGCAATATTCATAAGGCTAAAGCTGTAGTCTTCTGCTCCAGGACATGCCACAAAAGCATTTTGCAAGAGGTAGGACATTATTGCATTTATAATATGGCTGGGAAACCCAGACACTGTTTAACTACACTGATCAATTGGGGGAAAGATTGCTTATTGCTCCTGAGTGTCTGTTAAATCACAAATTATTTCATTTAGGCAATTTAAGTCATTTGTATAACTACATCATTATGCAAAATGTAGAAATTATGTCACTCCTGGTGATTTTCATCATTTGCATAATAAAGATGTAAATGGATGCAAACGACATAATTTGTGCATAATTTGTTAGAGACATTGTAGATAGCAACAAAGATTATTTATATTAATGTCAATTTAACTGTTCATCTAGACCAGGGGTGTCAAACTGCCGGCCTATGGGCTGGATGCGCCATACTGAAACTGCACCCACCCCATTACCAGCAATGGAAAAAAAGTTGCAATATGTTGTGACACATCACGTGACATTGCGAGTTTGACACCCCTGATCTAGACTATTTTGGTCCATTACAGTTTGCTAAAAGGGATTCTATTAAATTGAGATTTCACTATATAACTGTCACCATCCTTAATGATGGTTATGACAATTGTTTTTGCAATTCTACAAACTTTCTGGTATTTAATTATTTAATTCAAGCTACTATTTAGTCTAATGGGAAACACAGATTTTATACTGGTTCAAGAGCTAATGCAAAGGGATGCAACTATGAGCAAATTATAAACTAGAAACTAGGGGGAAAAGATAACAATTTAGACAATGAAGACTTGGAATAATCCCTGAATAAAACTGAAAGCTAAACCTAATTTAATTTTCTAAACTGCACAATTTCATATATTATTCACAACAAATTTCAGTATCAGGCTTCAATAGACAAATCTTAAGAATATAACATTCATCAGTCCAGTTCATATTTTTTTGCTTGAAGAATTAAAATATGTATATTAAAAAAATCAGGAAGTAATCACAGAGACTCGGGATTTTCTACATTTTCTTACAGTTATGAAATATGGAGATCATTTAAAATTGACAAAGAGATAAGTATTTTTATAAGTAAAACAATAGTCTTGGGGTAGCATTACAAAAGAGAAAGACATTGAGCAGAAAGAAAGAGGAAATGTTCTGTTATTTGCTACAGGGCATGCTCACTTGAAACTTGAAGCCAGTTAACATCTGAATCCACAACTATTCCACAAAATGTTATAATCTGATTCATTCTGAAGAACAATCTATTCACATCATACAATGAGAACTGATCTAAAAGCCAACTATCAAGCAG
>NW_015387234.1:304257-305579 GCF_001527695.2 Protobothrops mucrosquamatus | reverse complement strand
TTTCATTGGATGCCTGCTCTTGAGACCAAGTAGTCAAACTTGACACGCCCCCTCTTGCTGATCCAGTCTTTAACGAGGGCGAAGTGACTGAAGATGGACGAGGTGTTGGCTCTCAGACCCCTACAATGGCCTGACTGACCTCAAGGGGTGGGTGTGAATTCTCCATCTCCGTACTGAGAAAAGGCGTTCAGGTAAGACAGCACCCCTTCTCCAGTACGGGAGATGGAGAATTCACACATGGGACATACCAAAGCTCCACAGTCCCAATGGGAGGGAAACATAGGAGTCCTAATTAGAGTCTCCAGCAACCACCTGCTGAAGAACCCTTCTTCCAAAGGAAGCATCTGCCGCAGCAAAATGGTCAATTTTTGTAATGACGTACAAACGGGGAAGGCGACGACCAAGTCGCAGCCCTACAAATCTCGTCAATGGACGCCTGGGTGGACCATGCCGCCGATGTCGCAGCGCTACGAGTGGAATGTGCAGTAATACGCCTAGGAGCCGGCAGGGATGAGGACTGGTACGCCTCCGCAATACAGGCTCTGATCCACCTGCCAATAGTACCCGAGGAAACCTTCTGGCCCAAAGAGGCCGGACGTTAGGAAACAAACAGGGCCTCTGATTTACGAAATGGTTCTGTATGTTTAATATAACGCCGCAACGCCCTACGGATGTCTAGCGTGTGCCACTGCCGCTCCAAGTCGTGGGAAGGATCGGGGCAAAAATTGGGCAAAATGACTTCCTGTGCCCTGTGAAAAAGCGAATTAACTTTGGGAACAAATGTGGGGTCTAGACGAAGGACCACTCTATCGCTGTGAAAAATACAAAGGTCACTTCTGACCGATAAAGCGGCCAACTCAGAGATGCGTCTGGCCGACGTGATAGCTATCAAGAACGCAACCTTAAGAGAGAGATACCTCAATGGAACAGTCCTTAGTGGCTCGAAAGGAGGCTTGGTAAGAGCCCGAAGCACGAGCGGTAACTCCCAAGAACGATATCTGTGCACCACGGGAGGTCTAGTGTTACAGGCGCCTTTAATAAAAGCCCGAATTCTGGGATGGTGTGCCAGAGGGACTGAATCTGCACAGGTAAGTAATGTGGACAAGGCAGCCACCTGTCTGCATATGGTCGCAGGGGCGAGGCCTTTGTCCAGACCATCTAAAAGATAATCCACTATCTGAGGGATAGAGAGGTTGCGAATATCCAGTTGACGACTCCGGCACCAAAGGCAAAAATTCTTCCAAGTAGAATCATAAATGCGATTGGTCGCCGGACGTCGGGAAGCTTGAATCATGGAAATGGCACGAGCAGAAAATAGTTCT
>NW_015387234.1:261481-300425 GCF_001527695.2 Protobothrops mucrosquamatus | reverse complement strand
TAGTTTTAAACAAATGCATATACATTCAATTCTATGTGAGTAAATGCACACTGAAAGAAAATACAACTTACTTTAGGTCTGAAATTGGTGGTTGGTCCCACATATTCATGTTGGGCTTTTAAAGTTCCCCAGGGATGATGTATTTTGAAGCATTCGTTGCAATAACTTGCACTACAATCCATGCAGCTCTTTGTGGATTCTTGTGCTGGAGGTTTACAGAGATCACACATAATAGCTGTGGCTGCCCTTGCTGCCTGCCTGTACCGTTCTACAATAGTTTCCAAGGTGACGTTTCGAAATAGGCCACTGATGCCACGTTCTCCTAGATCTACATCATGCCGGCATCCTGGACAAGGGAAGGTAGTTGTCCTAGGAGTCAATGAATTGCGTTTCCAACCTGCATAGATGGTAGGATCTGGTTTAATTACAATGCAATAAAACACATTTTACTTTTTCGAGAGATGTAACAAATGCTAAAATACTGGATTGCATTTTTAAAAAATTAATGTACATTATAGGCAGATAGTAAATGAGTGTCATAGAGTACTATTATTAAACAACTTTTCAAGTTTTTACTAAATATCTCAAATGAACTATATAATCTTAACATGGAAAATTACACTACTTTATAAATGGACAGTCCATGAGTAAAATGTTGAAATGAATACATATAGAATATAGTAACAACCGTAATAGAAAATAGTTTAATTTAAATGAGAAAGATTGTATAATAGGAAAGCTTTGTTCAGATCCTTCCTTATCTGGAAACTCACAAATAACTTTTAGGGTCTCCCAACTCAATCTGTCACAAATATTTTTAATAAGGTATCTACTGATTCCAATATTGTTGTAGAGCAGAAACAGGGAAAGAAAGAAACAGCCTTTGAAGCAGAGGAATAATATAATACTTCATTCCAAACTGCAAGCAATTACTAACTAGCCATTAAAATTGCCTCATACAACAGGGTTTTTTTCCATAAACATGAAAATATATGCATGTCACATGCTTCAATATTAGTAATATTCTTTTGAAGCTACATGATCAACAGCCCCTTAAAATATAACTCATGAAATCCTATTAGCATCAGATGCATATGAAAATAGAGACTAGTCCATCAATAAACTACTGTAATTTCAAATGATTATTAAAAAATATTTGTTGGGACAGCATGCTTAATCTAAAAAGATCACGCATGCTACAGCATAACACACATGCCTTCTTAAAATTAAAATAAAGCATGTTCTAAACAAAACTTAACTCACAGCACAAACACTACTGATATAGTGAGAAAGTAAGTGCCACTGAGTTAATGGGAGTTGTTTAAAAGTAATTGATATAAGACTCCAGCCTTTAAAATGTATAAAAGTAGGAGGGTATACTGTACAGCATGCAACATGCAGTTAAGCAGTGGCACAGAAGCAATCTTACTGACAAATTAAGCAGGAAACCATTTTATTCAAGTTATGATTAAACAGATATGAAAAATAAAATGTAATATAAATTAAAGTGCAGTGGTCAAGTTTTGATAGGATGATTTGAAATGTTTATATAGTAACATGCTTTTGAAATGTTCATAAGGCCAAAAATTTTCATTGAAGCCAAAGCATGAATGCCTAGAACTGTTGCAAGTTTAATTACAAATAAAAGCAATGATAATGAAAATATGTGATGTGACGCTGATGACTGCTATAAAGACATCTAAAATATTCTGTCCCTTTTCATGTTGTCTATTTATATGTGCTTAAACTAAGGTACTATATGGCATTTTATCCTTATTTGCACAAATATCATAGACTTCAGGCATTATTATTTTTTGTAACAAATCTTTGTCTGGGCAAGATTTATTTGTATTTGAATTTAATAACAGTTTAAACATACCAGCACAATCAATACAGATTGCCAGGACATTATTTGTCCTTGTGTTTTCTCTATTACACTTTATATCCAGAGTATGAGTTAAGAAAACTTCAGCTGGGCTGAACACAGTATGTCCCTGAAGTATCTCATACTCCAATTAAGGTACTGAGTTCAATTTTTAACCACAAAAGAGCTTGGTACCTGGACATTTAAGACATCTATTAATCTGCATTAAATTTAAGATTTTAGATATCCTTCAATGAACATCTCCTTTGCATAGCACCAGAAGTAGGTCAACATTTAAGAATGCCCATATTTTTATATTTTCCTCTACCTATAAAATACAGAACTTGACAAAAACAGATGGCTAAAAAAAAAGATGCTCATCATTTGCAACTGCCGTTTTTGCTTCCAAGAGACATGCAAGAATATTAGCTGTGGTTGCAAGGCAGAAAGTTCTTGTATCACTGCATGTAATGTAACAGAGCTTCTACTACGCAGGGAGAGAGAAATTATTTTATTCAATATTCTAATGGATTCACAAATAATTCACAATACCACATGATAAATTAGAAAAGGGATAATACACCCTTAATTTATTGTAGAGATCTGTATCAACAGTATACTAGCATATCATATGAAAAATAAGAAGAATCAGTTCAGGGAGTGTATTTAACAAACACTCAGCAAACGTAAGTCAGCTGGATTCATATTTTGACACTAACAATGCTCTTCCTACAGCAACAATGGTCTTTCTATCTATTGATATAATATTTTAAGATTATTAGAGAAAGACAAAGATTGAACTGGGAACTAAAACTGGAAACTAAATCATAGCTTCGGAATAAGAATTTTTGAACAGAGGTGACTGGATCTAATTAGAATAATAATATCTAAAATCTTTATCCTCACACTGGAAGCCTTTTTGATTTCATTCATTCTTTTGGGGCATTCAATCCTCATTATGAAAATAATGAAAATACAAATCTGGTAACAAAAATCAATGTGTGGAATACATCTTACTTTTACCATTATTTACTTCCTTTACAACAGAATGAGACTGAAATTCTTTTACTAATACATTTAAATATTGCAACTGACATCTATATTTTTTCAAAACTTATTTGTGTCAAAGGAGAACTTAGAATATCAAAACTAATAAAACTTTTCACTTAACACATCTTGGTAGCATCAGAATCACTAGACCAAAATCCAAAACATCATTTATTACTTCTAAAGTTAATATTTAATTCATGTTTTATGTCATCTAATATTACCCATCTGAATCCAGTGACCTCTATATGCATTAGCAAAAATGAAAGTATTTTTTGTTTGCAATATTGCCCAACTGATAATTTTGGACTTGACCACTGATACTTAAAATAATTATTCTAAACTTAGTATAATAAGATCCATGTTCTACCAAGTTTTATCTACAGCCATATAAAAGCAAACATTTCTACCTCTCAACCCATGAGGCCTCCTCTGTGAGGCTGTAAACAGTGAACAGAGAAGCATCTTTAGAAGCTGAAAAGGAAGGATTCTTGTACTGGTTTACAGTGGTATGCTGGAGATAACATAGCATTTCATAACAGCAACTTGGTTAAGTTTAAAGCCATGCACATTTATTTGGAAGTTCCACTGATGATTAATGGGATTGACATTTGAGTAAGGAAGTATCAGAGGGAAGAAAAAAAATTCTATTACCATCTATATCTGAAAGATAGAATTATATTAAAACATACTTTATTTATGCTTTTAACTGTAGAATTGCTAAGATTTCAAGCATTTTTCCTTAAAATGTTATTTATTTTATTAATAAATCTAATCAAACATATATCAACTTAACCTGAGGACCCCAAATTCTTAACCTCACATCTATGGTTCTTTAACACCAATAACACCATCTGTCTAAATATTTAGACAAAAAAAATTACAGGTTAGTTTGAAAACATTATTTCATTACAGGTAATCCTTGACTAGCAGCCTGCCCATTACATATAACTCACTATGGCCATAAAGTGATCACCCCATGACCAGACCCACTTTTATGGCCTTTTAAGCAGTTGTTAAATGACTGGATTGTCGTGGTCATTAAGTAACCACCACAGTCGTTAAGCAATCACCACAATGGGTTAAGGAAACCCATTGTTTGCTATGGAGCATTTTTGCTAAAAACAAGAAGTAAATGCTAGTTTTCAGCAAAAATGTTGTAAATTGCAGTCACATGACTGTGGGACACTGCAAATGGCCATAAATGTGGGCTTACTGCTGAACATCAAAAATGCAGTCATGTGAATGCAAGAAGGGCACAGCAGTCATCAGAATTCTGGATTCAGGTCATAAATTTCTTTCAAGTGGTCCACTAAATTTCATACACTTGCTAAATGACCAGTCGTAAATCAAGACTATCTGTACTAAATTAAAGCAATATGAAACTTGCCGAATCTGTATTAACTAAAGGTCTAAAACAATGAGGGGATTTGGTACTAGAGCTTATGAACTCTTGGTTCAAGGCAACCAATTAATATTCATATTTTATACACTTTATGATCAGTAGGAGGTCATCCATGACTCACTGATTTTTAATTTTCAATTCCATTTACAATTGCTAAAATTATTGAGAATCAAAAAATATTGGTAATCTAATGAAAATGATTCAAAGATCCATTAGATAACAATCTATCATCTTGGACAATACCAGAAAGACTGCACTAACATGAAAATGACCATAACTCAATCACCAATGCATATGTTTTATATGCAAAAGGTGATAGGTTCATCCTCTTGGTACCCATATTTAAAAGAAGGAAATACATGATACACATGACCTCTGCCCTAAGAGTCTAGGGCAGAGGTCATGTGTATTACATATTTCTAGTCAAAATAAACAGCTCTGGACTAGATGAATAGGTTGTCAAGTTGATGAAAACATTTCACAATTTTGGCTGGGTTTGTGAAAAATGCCATTATCATATATGCAGATGAAATCAAATACAGCTGAGTAGAGAAACAAGTGGATAAATCAACACCATGATCTCAGCCAGTCTTCCTAGGATTGCATTAATTTAGTAACTTTATACAGATGCAAGGACCTGGAAATTAAATCAGCACAAAAGCATGGCATATTCTTAGAAAAGTGAAGATGCACATACTATGAAGTAATCAAGCACTGTATTCAAGTAAACAATTAAGCTTTGCTCTACTCTAAATGCTAGAGACCACTAATTTCATGATGCTACATATATGTGCATAGATATACAAAATATAAAACCTATTTTGTTAAACATTAATACCCTAACCCCATCTTGACAATGTAGCAAGAAAGCATCATTTTATACTACTTTTAATTCATTGGTTATTTAATAATACACTGTGCAATTCACATGATACTAATCAAGAGATTATATCATTTCTAGTGTTCCACCAAAGCCTATCTACTGCTCAAGCATTTTGACCTAACTGGGTGTAGCTATCATGAAAGGTTTTAATATTGTACTTTGGTATGGTGTTATTATTTGTTATTTATTGTTTTGTAAGTTATCATGTTAAAGAAGAATTTAAAAAAATAACTTTTTTTTACATACCTGATCTATTAACCCTGTCAATTCTATCCAAGCTAGGGGAATTCATTCTACTGCGAGGGCTACTATGATTGGAAGTTTCTGAGGCAGCATCATTGAACGAATCTTCAAATGTTAAGTATAGAATTTCTTTTACACATTTGTGGCAGATACTATGTTGACAAGGGAGAATAAGTGGATGGGTAAATAACTCCTTGCATGCTGGGCAGATGAGCTCTCGTTCAATATTCTTAATGGTAACCTATAAACAAAAAGAAATGAGAAACTGGTAAGAAATGCCATGATGGCTACAGACAGTAAAAAAAAATAACATTATTTCAGTCAGGTAATTTTAAAGAAATTAAAATATAAATATGCTGCACTTTGCTATTTTGACATTCAGCAATCCAGATAATCTATAATTTCCATTGCAAACAGTTGTTCATACAATAACAGAAGACAGCAAGATTAATAACTAAAGATTACTGTTTTGATTGAGAGATTAAGAGCAGTCAAAAATGAAATACTAACTTAATACATTTAATAAGAGCAAGAACATAAAAATGAAATGGGAAAGAATATATAAAATATGACCAAATAAGGTAGAGGATATGGAAGTTTATTAACTGCCTTGAAAGGAAGGGTGATTTTTTGAGCTTAGTGAAAAATTACTTTGAGCGAGGGAAATGCTCTGCAGAAACCATGATGTATTATATGTTTATTTAAAGTAGTTGTATAGCTACAGCTAAACTGAAAGGAAAAAAGGAAAAGTAATTGAATTATATGGCAAAAGGCTATTTGTAATTCATTTGTACTGTTAATATTACATTCTTACTTACCTAAGAGTTATACTGACTAAACATATATAAGTCTATACTATTTTTTCCAGGTTTAATTTACTATATGTGTTGACTACTTTAATCTTATGATCCAAGCTAGTATATAATTATGGTTCATTGTACAATCAGCCATATGTTCAGACTGGATTTGGCATTTTTGTCTACCTACTGAATCCTTCCAAGGACTCAATAGATAAGATATTAGATAGCATTACAGATATTGTCGCAGGATGTAAGCTGTTCTGAGTAAAGCTGCCTTTTGCAACTGACTGATGGTGAATTTGTCAATGCACATGGTTCAAGTGGTGCTTCAGTTGTTTTGGGATTGCACCCAAAGCTCCTATTACTATTGGTATTACCTTTGCTTGCTTTTACCACAGTCATTCTATTTCTATTTGCAGGTATTTGCATTTTATTATCTTCTCCAATTCTTTCTCTTCTATTCTGCTGTCTCCAGGTACTGCCATGTCCATATCCAGACTTTTTTGTCTTTCTTATTGACAACTGTTAAGTCTGGGGTTTTATGAAGCAATTGTCTGTCTGCTTGAATTCTAAAGTCCCAGAACAATTTAGCTTCTTAATTTCCTATGACTTTATTTTATTATCCCACCAGTTGTTGCTTGCAGGCAAATGATACTTCTTGCAGATCTTCCAATGCACAATTGTTGCTACTTTGTCATTGGTGTTGATAGGGAGTGAGAGGTCCAGTTCACAGCTTCTCCTTTGTAGCGTGCTACATAGCTCGGTATTCTCTCCATTCTTTTTTAACATATAAATGAAGCCACTGGGTGATATCGTCTATCAAAATGGGATGATGTACCATCAGTATGTTGATGATATTCAACTTTACATCTCCAACCTTGGTGCTTCAAATAAAGCTGTTGCTGCCCTCTCACAGTGCTTGGAGGCTGTGGGGATTTGGATGAACCCTGGTAAGACCGAATGGCTTTGGGTATCTGGAGCTTCAAGGTCCAGGACTTTGACATCTTTAGTTCTGGATGGGGGTGGGGTACAGTGCCCTGATGTGCAACTTGGGGATTCTCCTAGACTCATAACTCCTGCTTAAAGAACCAGTGTCAGTCATGGCTAGATGAGCCTTTGGACAACTTCATGTTATGCATCATGTGTGTGTTTTCCTGGATCAGGAGCCCCTGCACTCAGTCACTCAGGCCCTGATCATCCCACACTTGCACTACTGCAAACCACTCTATATGGGACTAGCCTTGAGAAGTTTTCTGAACTCACAGTTGGAGCAGAATGCAGCCATGCAGATAGTCCTTGGGGCCCCTAGGATGGCCCATGTTATGCCACTGTTACGAGTTTGCTTCTGGATCCAATTCAAGGTGTTCTCATCTTTAAAGTCCTTCGTGGCATGGGTCCAGGTTATCTCAGAAACCATCTCACCTCAATGGGATTGGCCTTCCCCACCCATACTGGCAGAAGGGGCATGTAGACCCTGTCAATCAAGGAACTCCAACTGGTAGGAGACAAGAGAAAAGTCTTTTCTGCTATGGCTCCTGTCTTCTGGAACATAGTGCCCTCCCACAAGGTGAGATCTGCACCCACCCAAATAGGCTCTGCCAATTGGCCTGGAGCCCCAGTGAGGCCTTGTAATTGTGGAGGTGGTTAATAGATTAAGAAAAGACCCCACCTCCTTTCCATGTGCACCTTGCCCCCTTACTTGTCAATTTGAAATCAATCAAATCATTTTGAAATCTTTGTCAATTTGAAATTGATTTTAGTGTTATATTTATTGTTTTGATGTTTAATCTTGTATTTATTGAATGTAAGTCACCAAGAATTGCCTCTAGGCAAGATGGGCTTCATAAAAGTTTAATAAATAAATGAGTTGAAAACAAACAAGGGATAAAGAAAATCTTAAAATGATAAATTATTTTGGCTATATTATGTTTTTTACCTCTTGTAGAAAAACAAACAAATAAAACACTAGAGAACAAATACCAAAAATAATATTAAAATGTTTGATTTTGAGAGTTGCACTTTCATGTTGATACCATGGTATGGCAGTAAAATCCTTAAGAGTTTACCAAACCACTTTAAACATGAGAATTAATGTGATTTGTTAGAAATCTATTTTAGCCTAAATATTTAACAAAAGAATGAAAATCCTATCCAATTTATTATTGTATTTTCTAGTTCTAAAAATAGTACTACATAGATTGAAATGCCTGTGCTTTAAATAGACATTAAGTAAGCATATGGCAATTTTCTTTGCCTCCTTTCCAAAAGGATTTTAAAAAGAAAGCACATGGATAGAAAAGATGCTTGTCCCAGTTACAGTTCAGTCAGAATAAGTTATAAGTTGGTTGAATAAATCAAGAGATGTATTCTGCAACATTCAGTACTTCGCCTTTTGGGAATGGCAATTTGCAAACTCAGCCACCAAAGATTTAGTGTGGGATAATCATTGTTCATTCTCCAGAAAAAAATCAAAACAAAAAAAAATCACTTTCCACTTATCCAAAGAAAACAGGGAAATGAAAGAAATAGTTTTCCATGTTAATCTGTGATATGTTGACTAGTGACACAGTATTTTTTCAGGTAAACTGAAAATGTGATAATAGAGAGAGAGATGCATTTTTGTCACAGTTATTTTGTCAAAGGAATTTTGAAGTACCACAATCAAAACATATTTGCTCTGACATAAGCAAAATATAGAAACAAACTACCACTTCTGCATACATTTACTCAAATTCACTCAATAAAAAATTATGTTATTTTCCACTGTTTAAACATCAATTTCCACTGATAATTTAAATTTAAATTTCTTAAAGACCTATGATACTGACTCTCCCTTTTACTTTCTATAGCTTGACAATATGAACAATGACAGTATGCTTGCAAATTAAGATTTAACGCTTATATTCTAAATCAGGGGTTCCCAACCAGGGGTGTGAGACGATATTCCAGGGGGTGCGAGTTTAGAAGTTAGAAGTTTCAAAATTATAGTTATATGCATAATTCATTGCCATTATTTCGAACTTTTGTAAGGGGTGCGAGAATATATCAGAAGCATTCTAAGGGTGCTAGGTCTAGAAAAGGTTGGGAACCGCTGTCCTAAATGATAACCTTATTCTTCTGAAAGCAGACAAAATGAATTAAATGTTGGATTTTATAAAGTTTTTCTTGAACAATAAGTTATCTGCCACTTTGGAACATACAGTAAATACCTTTTTAAAATCTACCTTGTATGCTATAGAGTTGAACATCTGACATTCAACATCAAATATAGCATTTTATGTAAAGATAAATCACCAAGTGGTGATCTTCCATCTTCGGTTTTGGATTTGAATATGAATCTATTTCATCCTTCTTTCAACTGAATTTTTGAAAACATGACTCAGAGTGAGAATGGATATTGCAAGCTAACAGGGAAAGTATTGTTTTGTTTGTCACCCTGAATCACTGAGACCATTGGGCATAGTATCCACCTGGATCACTTCTCCAGAATACTATTTGGGAGATATGATATTACAGCAGAAAACTGTTCTCAGAAAATTGTATCGGAATGCATTACACTGACTTTTGATATCTAGGCTTTTGTTATGGCCTTTACGATACCTTAAGTTACTCTTATTTATGCTTTTCAAAATTTATGTAAGCAAGCTCTGAGAAATTACTGGAAGGCTTGATCTAAGATACCATCAACAATCCAACCTCTTTTGCATCTACTAATCTCTGGAAAATTATTAGTTAAGGGTTTCAAGGAAGCTCTCTACATAGGGTGAAGATAGACTAAATAATCATTACATACTGAAAAACTATTTATACAAAAACAATTTGGAAAATAAATCCTGAAAGGAGTTGCAGTGAATAACTAGGTATTGTCTTTGGGTTCACTAATCCAGGTGACTTTTTTTTCCAACTTCATTTGTTTACCAACAACTTTCCCTTCAACTTCCCCACAACCTGTTTTCATGCAAATTAGAGTGATTTGCATTGGTTGTCTTTGTTTGAGAAACCTGCTGCAGTAATGCAAATTTGAGTAACAATGTGGAACCTCGTCTTCTTTGGCCTCTCATTTTCCCAAATTTATTTGTATACATTCATTTACTTTGCTCCATATATGCTTTAGAAAGCAAGGCTGAAATCATCTTGTTTGCTTGTGCAAAGCAATTCATGAGTGAATGACTAATTCCCTCTGTCTAATCCAGTGGTTCTCAACCTTTTTAATGCCGCAACCCCCAACCGGTCGTAAGTCGAGGACTAAACCGGTTGTAAGTCGAGGACTACCCAACCGGTTGTAAGTCGAGGACTACCCAACTGGTCGTAAATCGAGGACTTTCCCTGCCCGGGAGCGCCGCGCATGTGTGGTTCCGCCCCCTGCGCCGGCCGAGGCATAGCTGGCAAGCGGCAGAGACGGAACAGGCCGACCACCAGCTGGCCCAGCCCAAGGGAGGTAAGGCACCCGCCGGAAAAGGAAAAAAATGGCGGACAGCCTTGCTTGGCGACCCCCGTGAAATGGTCGATCGACCCCAAATGGGGTCGCAACCCATAGGTTGAGAACCGCTGGTCTAATCAATACTTTAAGACACACAGTGAAAAGCTGAAAGATGGACTGCACCTACCCAGCCTAGATCAAGAGAATATGAAGGATTGGCATACCCACTTGATCTCTTACACAAGCTCCAATAAAGCGTTCCTACCACACATCTGCAACAATGCAGATACTCCTGAAAGATCTGAAACAAGTCGTGGTCAAAGCCTGAAATAGCCGACAGCTCCTCCTTGGGATAGAGTCCATCGAACACTCAATTACACACTATGAGTTTGCACAAAGCGCTTTGGTGAGAGCACACCCCCAGGCTCCCAGCTTATGCCTCAAAGCAAACAAGGGGGTGGGAGAAGAGTCAGCCTTCAAGGGAAGGACGGGCGAGGCTATTTGGCCAGCCAGCTGCTGAAAAGGCAACCACAGTCGCTTCAGAGAAGCGAGCGGAAAAGGCTGCCACGGAGTTCTGCTTTTGCAGCCGAGCCGTGGGGGAGAAAAACCAAAGGAGACAGGGCTCCCTTCCTCCCCACCGCTCGGGAGGAAGACACGGTCAGCCCCACAGGACGGGAGAAAGCCTCAGTCCCTCCCCCCCCCTTCCCTCCCAAATGACGACCCCCCCCCCGTGTCAAAGCCCCAACCTCGGGGGACCCTCCCGTCTCCTCAGCTTGAAATTTCCCTCTCAGGGAAACACTCACGACGGGTTCCAGCCGGTCCCCTTCCATCCTGGAATCGTCACTACCACTGACGCCGCTTTTGGTCCCGGACGGTTGAGCCGAGGGTGGCACGGGACGCGCGAGTCTGGTCCTCTCGCCCTCTTCGCAGACTCTCGGAACCGGTCGAGTCCGCCCTTCCCCCCCCGCCTCCCCGAGAGCGCGGCGCGAGGGAAGGGAGCAAAGAGAGCACGCGCGAAGCGGCTACGAGGCGCCCAGCAGCTGCCACTGCTGCCCCTAGGAAAACTCCGAGACCGGTCGGGGTGGACGGGTGGGGGAAAAGAGGTGGGGCCAGGGGAGAGGGGCGGGGCCTGCCTGGCAACAAGCCTTCGCGTCACAATGAGGGCGGCGCGTCAGCGCCACCTGGCACCTTTGTTGAGCCGCGGGTTAGGATGTTTTCTCCACCTTTCTCTTTCAAGGAAGGGAGCGGGGGAGGGCGGAACCTATAGAAGGAGCTCCCTTCCCTGGCACCTCGCCGTGTGGGAGAACCAGGAGGAGGAGGAGATTATAACTCCTCTCGGGAAGAGCGTCGGGATGGCCGTGCTTTTCAGCCGGGCTCGAATTAATCATCGCTGCCACCCATTTCCAGCCTAACGGAGTCTCCAAGGAAGTCCGCTAATGGCAGTTACCACCATTTCCAGCCTAACGGAGTCTCCAAGGAAGTCCGCTAATGGCAGTTACCACCATTTCCAGCCTAACGGAGTCTCCAAGGAAGTCCGCAATGGCAGTTACCACCATTTCCAGCCTAACGGAGTCTCCAAGGAAGTCCGCAATGGCAGTTACCACCATTTCCAGCCTAACGGAGTCTCCAAGGAAGTCCGCAATGGCAGTTACCACCATTTCCAGCCTAACGGAGTCTCCAAGGAAGTCCGCTAATGGCAGTTACCAGAAGGACTGCACATAACTGGATTTCTGTCTCAACGGTCAAAAAAGACGAGAGAGGGGAAGAAAGGAGGAAAAGGACGTGGTGTTTACATTGTTTTCAAGGCAAATAGGAGTTTTGCTTTAGAAACGACAATTACAGAAAGAATTAACGCATTTTACTAATTTTCCGAGCACCGGTCTAATTTTTCTTTTGGCAGAATCGGGAAAAGCCCTAATCTTAACTCGCTGATGCTTTTTCTAAAGCAAATTATGAGAATTGGCCCAGATTGGTTACCCTTTGCAAGCCTAGGGTTTCTCAAGCCATTCTTTTCTTAGTCTTGATTCCACTCCTTTATGAGGAGTATCAAAACAGTTTCCCTAGCCCAGGGGTAGGCAACCTTGGCTCTTTTACGACTCGTGGACTTCAACTCCCAGAATTCCTGAGCCAGCTATGCTGGCTCAGGAATTCTGGGAGTTGAAGTCCACGAGTCGTAAAAGAGCCAAGGTTGTCTACCCCTGCCCTAGCCTAATAGAAGAATTTTAAGAATTACACTAAACTGGGGAAATTACCTCTGAAAATATCTGCTTTGATAACTAACTGGAGCACGTTCAGTGCATGCAGTGTTAACTCTTAATAGTTGCACAAGCTTGTGCAGTGTACATTTGACATTTAAATATGTTTAAACACAGTCCCGAACCTATTTTTCTCCATAAAAACAATTTTATAAGGAAGGTTGGGCTGAGAATGACTGTGCCAAAGTCACCCAGTGGCTGGGGATCTATGTTGGCCATAAGGTATGATTTACAAATACATTATACCTAAGCCAAACCACATGCTTGGTGCAAAGTGTGAACTTAGTGAAATAGCATTAAGAAACAAAATATGCTTCCCTCCTGAAATATCACTTATTGGAGAGGTTTATTATAAAATGCTTATGACTTCCCATACTTTAAGGGGTTTTTAAGTTGAGACAAAGATATCTTCACAGCCTGAAGGCAATGGTGCATACCACATATACTCAACCTTGGCAACCCTAAGAAGTAAACTTCAATTCCCCCACAATTATAACTGACTAGTGAATTTTGGGAGTTGAATTTTGGGAATTGGAAAACACTGGTATACACATTGGTTTGTGATGCTAGGAACTGATGTAGAGGGAAGTTGTAGATAGACACCAGTCTTCCATCTGATTAGATAAATACTTTGGGAAAGTAAATATCTTCAAATTAATTCCTTTTACATCAAATGTCTTCAATTCACTTTTTTTTAAAAGAAAATTTGATTAAAACAAAGAATCTGACTTAAAGCTTTGTTTAAAACCATTTTTCTTTTCTTTTCCTGTATTCAGCTACACACACACACACACACATCTTAGGGCCATTCATCACTATGAGGCTGATTTCCATCCCTGAGTCAGCAGAAACTATGCCAATGTAAAAGATATTCTGTCAATTGCTAATCCCTAACCTGCTTCTAGTCATGCAAACCTTGACTTCCTTCCAAGAAGATAATATTTAAATTAGGTTATAACTTTGATATTGCCTTCCAATGCTTCTGAAAAGAGGAAAAATATCCATCATATACATCAAAGGAAAGCTATCTGACCTTGAACTAGAGACAAAATGAAGATAAATAATATGTATACTACAAACAAAAGCAAAAATGATGTTTGACTACATTTATGCTGCATTCAGATATCTTTAAGGGAAAATCTTTCATCACAAGCATAATCAAAAGTGATTCTACCATTGTTAATAAAAAAATAAGAATAGTGAATTAAAAATAATTTAGCATCTTGCATAGGTGATAACATTTTTATTTTTAATACAAGACTAGAAATGCCAGCTGGATGATTTTGGGCCACAATGCCAGCTAAGGTGACAAGCCAGATGGTCAATTCCTCACACAACCAATGGAACAATACTCAGTTGAACAACAACAACAACAACAAAGCAGACTCCTATACTTGCAGGAAAACATTAGGAAGAATATATGGATCCGCACATAAATATAAAATGGGCTCATCATAAAAATCTATGGAGATTCTCAATCATCCAGGTTATAGTTGTCCCAAAGGTGCTTTTCCCAAAGGCAACTGGACTTTTTTGGGGTTTTTTCTTTGAAAATATTTTGCTTCTCATCTAAGAAGCTCCTTCAGTTTTGAACTGAAGAATCTTTTTGAATGAAAAGAAACATTTTCAAAGAAAAAACAAAGTCTAGTTGCCTTTGGGAAAAGCACCTTTGGGGCTCATCATAAAACTTCAACATTCTTTATTTTGCAATAAAATGAGATCATAAAACTTCAACATTCCTTGCAAATACACACATACACACACACACACACACCAATAATGAGCTGCTGAGAGAATGCCTGAGGCAGCAGCACATGTGGAAGAAAGATCAAGCAGAAGTAGTGCCATGGCAAAACAAGACCCTGCAAGGGATGTACAATTGACAGATATCTGAGGTGGCAGACATTGGGAAATCCTACCAGTGGTTGGAAAGGGGTGGATTAAAAGACAGCACTGATCATAGCAGCATAAGAACAGGCACTAAGCACCACATTTATAGGAACAGAGATCTACCACACAAGACAGGCCAGGACAGTGGTTCTCAACCTGTGGGTCGGGACCCCATTTGGGGTCGATCGACCATTTCACAGGGGTCGCCAAGCAAGGCTGTCCGCCATTTTTTTTGTCCGCCATTTTTTTCCCCTTTTCCGGCGGGTGCCTTACCTCTCTTGGGCTGGGCCAGCTGGTGGTCGGCCTGCTCCGTCTCTGCCGCTTGCCAGCTACGCCTCGGCCGGCGCAGGGGGCGGAACCATGCATGTGCGGCGCTCCCGGGCAGGGAAAGTCCTCGACTTACGACCGGTTGGGTAGTCCTCGACTTATGACCGGTTTAGTCCTCGACTTATGACCGGTTTAGTCCTCGACTTATGACCGGTTTAGTCCTCGACTTACGACCGGTTGGGGTCGCGGCATTAAAAAGGTTGAGAACCACTGGGCCAGGACAACCCAAGGTGCTGGCTATGCAGAGAAGCCTCAGAGCATCAGAGACAATCGAACACATAGAGGCAGGGTATAAGTTGCAGGCAGGACCAGCATACACTGAACGGCACAACCAAGTAGCTGGCATTGTATACACTACAGGAACACTGGTAACATGGAGCTGCTGGGTGACATTGGAACCCAGATTTGCACCTTAGACCAGGTGCCATTCTTCACCCACTTTAGCTCAAAGCTGGAAGGGCATTATGACAGTGCAGTACACACTGCTGTTATTTGAAATCATTTTAATTAACAGATTACAGTAATCTTCTGAAACAATAATTGGTTTCAATCACCTATTTTCTTTGAGAAACATGTTCTCCTGGAATCTCGTTTTGGGGGATGCATTGCCTGAGTGGGACCACAGCTTGATGTAGGAATAATCAATCTCTTTCTGCCACTACCCCCCCCCCCTTTTTTTTCTGATATTCCCTACTTTCTTTCTCGCCTTCCCCATTTCCCATCCAAATTACACAGTAGGCTGCCAGAAAAGGAGAGATCATTTTGGCTAGAGATCCAAACTGAATGGAATTAGACAGAAACTCTAGCACTGTATAGAATATCAAAATGCATCATATTTATTAGGAAATAGATATATACCATTCTTTAGAACAAATATACCAAAACTATACAATTAGTGCAGTATCTTTAACAAGCAGCCACATATTGGCCAGCAAAATACAGCAAGGATATTAACACTATACATCTAACTATAAGACAGTGGCACCTATGGCACGAGTGCCAGAGGCGGCACTCAGAGCCCATTCTGTGGGCACGCGTGCCGTCACCCCAGTCCTAGGCCTTCAGCTGGGTTTTATAAAACCTTTTCGCTTTAGGCCTCCGCCGCCGTGTGCAAAAAAAAAAAAAAGGTTCAATCAATCAGTCAATTTCAACTTCTCGCGGGAAAAAAAAATCTTGCAAAGTTGGAATTGATTGATTGAACTTTTTAGTCCCACCCAGTCTGCCGTTACCACCGCAGCCACGCCCACCCAATAGACATGCCCAGCCAATGGGCCACACCCAGCCAATGGGCCACACCCATCCGGCACCCAACGATGCATAAGTGATTTTGGGTTGCAGTTTGGGCACTCGGTCTCTAAAAGGTTCGCCATCACTGCTATAAGAGCAGCACTTTATTCATTTTTTCATGTAATCTATATTGGAACAAAGTGGCTCTGACTCAGCAGAGCTCTTGAAGATGTACACTAATTTACTTTGTTGAAATGAATGCATTACAGCAAGAGTATTTTTGTGTGTTAGCAAAGAAAAGAGATTAAGTGCTCTTCTGGCTTACCAAATACAGGAAACCACAGACTGTAGCCACTTTCAGGGCAGATATATGACTGCACAGTCTCCCCATTTTTATTCAAAAATTAAGATACATTGTATTGAATGAGGCTCATTCCCCAAGAATTGAATTAATATATGTCAAAGATTCAGTTCTATTCAATATCTTTTAGCAGAACATGCTTCTGCTACAAAAATCAATAGGCCTCAGGAATTATTCTTTTGCACAGAAACAACTAGCCTTTTCACAGAAAGACTGAACTAGATACTTTACCAATCCATTATTATTCAGGTGTGCAAGTTATCAGAATGCACCCTTATTTGGAACCAATGACAATGACTACGATTATTGTGGGCCATCTTGAACATTTTTTACTATAGAAAAGCAGTATAAAAGCAAACAATGAAAGATGGAAGTAGGTTTCCTTGAGTGAGTCAACAGAAATGGCCATTAAAGGAAATGTTTAACATTATTAAAAAAAACCTTTTTGGTAACACATGAAACTGATCGACAACATCTTGTACAATGGTACATTCCCTTCTACTTATAATCTTCTATGTCTCCCTGCCCCCCCCCCCATGCACATATACTATATGTTCTGGATCAGTGTTTCTCAATCTTGACAATTTTAAGACGTGTGAATTTCAACTCCCAAGAATTCTCCAGCCAATATGATAGGGGATTGCACTCAGAAGCCAACTAATAACCAGTATAGCTTGTGTGGAAGTAATGATGCATTGGCATGCCAACAGGTGCACTTTACTGCTCACACCACTGTATTTTGAAATAAGTTTAGTTTCTGGGTAGTCTTCAAGGACAGCTCCATGTAGGAACACTGCAATAATCTAGTCAACAGATGACTATGAATAACTGTCAAAGTTTTTTTGATTGAGGAAAGGGCACACCCTGTGCACAAGATGAACCTGTGGAAAGGCCCTCTGGGCCACAGAGCTATCTAGTCGTCAAGCAGTAGCTATGATTACATAAAGGCCCCAGGTAGTTTATGAGTCTTAAATGGAGAAGTTCAGTTTGAGGTATGAGGACAAACTGATTAACATCAAGCTTCTTCAAGATTAGATTTTTAAAAATGTTCTGGGCTATTAAAAAAAACCTATTTCATTTTGTTGCAGAATGACATGAAAATAGCAGGAATGGTAGACTACTGAAAAGAATAATCCTAACAAATGTCAAGGGGGCATGATAGCTTTGCGGTTCAAGATGCTGACCTGGTCAATTGGAAAACTGAGAGCCCAGTTCAAGACCCAAGTGCTATGTGATGTGGTGAGCTGCAAATCTAGCAATTCAAAAGCATGCCAATGCAAGTAGATAAATAGGTACCACTTTGGTGGAAAGATAACAGCATTCCGAGTGCCTCAGCATACAGTCATGCTAGCCACATGACCACAGGAGTGTCATCAGACAAAGCTGGCTGCCTCAGCTAAAAAAAAAACTGAGATGAGCACTGCCCCCTAGAGTCAGACACAACTAGACAGGGTAAACCAGGGGTCCCCAACCCCCAGTCTGTGGACCGGTACCAGGCCGCAGTATGCCAGCAACTGGGCCACACAAACAAGCAAAGCCCCATTTGCAGGATGCAGGCAGCACACAAAACCACACCCCCTCCCGTCCATGGAAAAACCTCTCTCTATGTAACCGGTCCCTGGTGCGCAAAAGGTTGGGGATCTCTGGGGTAAACCTTTACCTTTAACAAGCATCAACTACTTACGGTACCTTCAAAGATTTTAGATATTGATTTGATTAAAGATTTGCCTAACTAAGGCAGTATTTCAAAGGTGATTTCAAACTTTTAAGATGTGTGGACTTCAACTCCAAGAATTCTTAAAGTTGCCAACATCTTAAAAGTTGCCAAGTTTGAAAATATTATTTTAAACAGTCCAATTGTGCATTGCCTTGATAAAGGCTGTTATTGAGTTATTCAAAAGTAGACTCAATCAGTAAGAAGAAGGGCATAGCAATATTCACAAAGAAGGTGCTTGGGAACAGGGGCTGCCACAAAGAAGAGGGTGTCAAGCTATTTTCCAAGGCGCCTGAAGGCAGGACAAGAAGCAACGGGTGGAAACTAAGCAAGGAGAGAAGCAACCTAAAACTAAGGAGAAACTTCCTGACAGAACAATTAACCAGTGGAACAACCTGCCTCCAGAAGCGGTGAATGCTCAACACTGGAGGTTTTTAAGAAGAGACTGGACAGCCATTTGTCTGAAATGGTATAGGGTTTCCTGCCTGAACAGGGGGTTGGACTAGATGACCTCCAAGGTCCCTTCCAATTTTACTACTACTACTACTACTACTACTACTACTACTACTACTACTACTACTACTACTATTATTATTATTATTATTAACAATAGGAAGCCCCAGTGGAAATGCTAATAAAGCCATCTCTAACTTATTAGGTACTTCAACAGTCTGTCTCCCACCTATCTCACCCCCAATAATATGCTGTTTGGAGATTGCAAAACAATAGCACCACAATGAGAAATAAAGTTTATTGCCACAATAAATAAAGTTATACTAAAAAGAATGCAAGTTTTCAGACTTTCAAGAAGAATATAGTTAGACAGAAACACACTGATAAGTCCTGAATCATTTCCTGAAAGACAGTTTTTCCTATTATAGGCCTTATTGTTATCACTGCAAAAGAAAGCATTTTTAGCACTTAGTAACTTGAAACTATTGCTTATTCCTCCAAATGGTCATAATAAACTTCTAGTTCATTATTTTTCATCTCCCATGATGGTTGGAGAATTCTGAGAGCTGAAGTCCACACATCTTAAAGTTGCCAAGTTGGAAAAACACTGGTCTAGTTGGAATGCTAAGTACCAGACTCTTTGTTGTCAGAGACCAGCATATAAACAGGACAGAATGTTAACTAACTGAAAAAGTTGTATCAGTTCCCAAGTTGTATTAATTTCATATCACTTGAGCATTCTACTGAACTCTTTCTTCTGTTCATTCTTAAGCAAAGGTACTGAATCCTCCACATTTACTATTTTTTGGAACTTGTATTCCTCTTTCCTTCCAATGACTGGTGCTCCAAGGAATAACAAATGTATTGATTGACTTTATTGCCACATTCATAAGAGTTATAATTATAATCAAACTAATTATGAGTTATAAGTTGAGCGACTTGACAGTTGCATCACTCAACCATTCCACCTGACATTAAGGAGAGTAATCCTCCTACTCACAGGTAATGATAAGAAGGAACAAAGCCAGGAGAAATCTACTATTTTCCTTATCCCATTTTAAAATAGTAAGGGCAACACTACTCACTAGCCTCATCACTGAGGCACAATAGGATCAGCAATGACAACAGCACAATTTGTACTTTCCTACTACTCACAGGGATGGAAAACATTTTAACATGACTGTTAAAATGCCCACATTCAAGATCCCTATCAGTGATTTATATTATGTTTTAGCATACCCCTAGCCATTTTAGAGGCAATCACAACAAGTGATAGTTATCACTAATGGGATCCTAACATAGTTTCCATGAGAAATAACAGGTGTTCTTAACATAAGTTATGCAGGCAAGATTCAGTACAAGGGATCTATCACTTCCTTCTTCAAATGTATACCCCTCATGTGTGTTGCATTACAATGATAGTTTATGCTGAAAGAGGCAGAATGTGAGTTACTGCACAACACGTTTGGAAGACAGCTCCACTGTATAAGATCTTGCCTTCCTGTGCAAGATACATTTATCCCAAAGAACTTCTACTTCCTAAATCAGATAGTGTAAGACTCATGATCATTCAGAAATAATTCTTACTGTATTCAATGTGTTGTACTCCTAAATCTAATTTATACAATTTTAAAATCTTTGCTTTCAACAATATCTCCAGGTGACATAGAAAAATAAATAAATATTAAAAACAAAGATTAAAACAACATGGTTACAATCAATAGAGATGCTTCAGCTGTAGTGATAGCTCAGCTGTAAAAGCTTGGGACGGGGATGTTGCAGCTAATTATCCATATTACACTTTGAACTGTAGGTTTCAAGGGCTATCCTGTGGAATTGCTGTAAGTCAGAACATCACCATGGAGCACAAACTTTATATTGATTTTCATTCTAATTTTTATTATTTTAATTCCCAGATCATGAAATTATAGTAATGACAAACTAATTCAGAACAAATTAATCATACAACCTCAAAATCTTTTGTCTCTAGTACTTGTTGAGTTCTGACAAGAATTGCTAACCATACTGAGTTCACCACGTGCTTAACCAAACTCTGCACTGCATACAATTATCTTGCTTGGTTTTTCCATCATGGTTTAGTGTACCTTATAAGCCGGGCCAATTGTGATTCATTTAACACCTTGGCTTAACAACTTGTATAATTGTTATATACGAAGGAAGATAATACGAAAGAAAGAAACATTTATTTCAAATACTAGCAGCCGTTTTCGCATGTCCTACTTACCAGTTATCTGAACCATGGTTTAACCCAGATGTCAGGCTTTATATGCCACACTCGCTGAACCGTGAAGTACACGGCTGAGTTCGCATAATACCTTACGCAAGGCGCGATTGGCTACTCCCGTGTCTTACTATGTCATGCGAAGATAGCCAGGGAGGTAGTCCTAAATGTAGGCTGGGGGGAGAGAATCGCTGGGGGATTTGAAATCCAGCTCGGCCGTTGGATCTGTTAAATAAGCAAGAACCCGGCGTGCTCTAGGCTTAGACTCCCGGAGTAGCGGCTTATAACTCCCGGAGTAGCGGCTTATGACTCACACGCAACTCACACTTTATCCCCAGAGGGCGGACAAGCCGCCCGTCCCGTCGCTCCCCTCGTGCAGCCTGCCTGCTTCCGCCGCCTCGGAAACTCCTTTCTCGCGGCTGGTCGGTTATTCGCACAACTCTGAGCTGAAGTTGCTTTGCACGGCACACGGGAAGCGCACCTAGTATTGAACGCCGACTTCCCGGCGAAAAACGCGCGAGGGAGTTTCGCGGGGAGGGCGGGACGGCTTCACTTTACCTTGCCTTTTGCTAACAACTCCACTATGTAGCCGAACGCGCTCTCTTCCTCCGACTTGGACATGGTCAAGAAAGGCCTGGGGAGGCAAGCCCCTCTTCCCCGCTGGCTCCACGCCCCCCCAGGAGCGTCAGTCAAGCCCCGGCGTCGAAGCAGCGGAACTCCGAGGAGATGAGGACCATCCTCGCCTTCCTCCTCGACTGCCCCCGGTCGGAAGTGGCCGTGCCAAGAAAACGGCGGGCGCTGAGTAGAACCGCCGCGGCGGGGGCAGAGGGGGAGGGCAGAAAGGGGGGGGGGAGATAAAGACGCGCTGCCGTAATGAATTCTGTTTGATAGCAGGTCAAGGAAAAGGTGAGCGAGCCAGAAAGGGAAAAGAAGCTGCCCGGATGTGAAATGATGAGTAGCTGATCTCAGTCTCCGGACAGTCTCATTCCCTCTAGACTTGCAGGGCTTTTCAACCTTTTCACCCATTGTACCACTTTTAGGATATGGCAATATCCGAGCACCACCAGTCGCCTAGCAAGGTATCAAAAACTTGATGACCACAAAAAAAAAAAAAAAAAAGGAAAAAAGTGATAAAGTATAGGTAGTCCTTGACTTACAACAGTTCGCTTAGTGACTGTTCGAAGTTACAATGGCACTGAAAAAAGTGCCTTCCAAGCCACAGCCGAGCAAGACACCTGCTTGCCCGCCCGGCGGGGCTCTTCCTCCTGTCCGAGGTTTTCATTGTTGTGAGCATTTCTGTTGAGGATTGGCAGCGGGGGTGGAGTGGGGGGGTGTTTGGTTTTTATTCCCCCCCCCATCTGCTGGGTGGTTGCAGCAGGTTTTGGTCACTTCACATGACCCTGGGACACTGTGACCGTCATAAATATGAATCAGTTGCCAAGCATCTGAATGTAAATCACAAGACCCTGGAGATGCGGCAACATTCCAGCTGATCGGCGCTTCTTCTGGGCTCAGCAGAAGCACCAGGATCAGTGCTGCTTTCCAGCTGATTGGTGCTTCTTCAGGGCTCAGCAGAAGCACCAGGATCAGTGCCGAGCTCCAGCTGGAGCCTGGCACTGATCCTGGCGCTTCCGCTGAGCCCTGACAGCCCTGCAGTCCAGCCATCTCTTGCTCAGGCTTGTGCGGTGCTGCCACCAGTTCAGCTCATTCCCCTCCCCCGCTACCACTTTTCTAGGATGGTCGCGTACCACCTGCCAGGTGCCAATGTACCACAGGTGGTACCCGTACCACTGGTTGAAAAGCCCTGCTCTAGAGGAGGCAAAGGTTTTACCCTCACTCCCTCTCTAGCGAATAGCTCTGATCTACTGGGATCAAATGGACCCAAAGCCAATATAGTTTCAGCAGGAGAGGGAAAAGGCCATGTTTACTCTTAGGACAGTTATAAGCCAAAGCCATAAATTCAGGAGGCTGATAGCACCTTTCCCATTTGACATATTATACAGCCTGGAAGGTGGAAAGGCTCTTTTGTTCATATTTTAAATCCTAATGGCAGACTTGTGCCATTAATTGTTCTTGTCCTGTTTTTCCTATAGAATCCAGAGGGTTGTTGCTGCTAGATGGTGGCCTTTGTCCTACTGGAGGAAGAACATGTAAAAGTGTTGGTCTTGTGTGTGTAATGAGGGCAAAAGAGATATCTGGTCTCCCCATATCCATACCGCCAGCACCATCAAAAATCCTACTGACATTGGGGCCCACTCCAAAATAAGTATCCATAGAATATTTAGTAGGACTCTTCATGCTTTGAAAATGATTTAAAAGTATTTCAGACTTCACTTGACTGTAAGCACAAAAACTCTCTAGACTAAGACAGTACCTTTTTCCCCTGGGCAGTCTTGTGAGCCTGGAAAAAAGATGCTTCTGGTTTTAAGAATCTGATTGATTTTAATCAGTAGTAGATTCTTTAATGCAGGTTTTTTTCTGGTTTGAAAACTGAAAAAAGTTAGGCTGCTTTAATGAAAGCAGAGAAGTGCTGCTCTCCTGCACGATTATACTTACTAATGATTTACTAGTTAAAGTTTTTTGTATTTCTAGACCCCAATATAGTATTTTACTAGATTTCTGCAGTCCTAGTGTATTATGCCTAGATAAGCAGAATTTTAAAGAGTTCTCTCTTTTTCATTTCTTTTCTTACCTATTCTGCACACTCTTTTTGGAAAACAACGCAAGTGGGAGTTGGTTCATCATTCCACTGTTTTGCTATTTGAGCTGAGTAAGTTATGTCATTTTGATAGACTAGCAGCACAGCACTGCTGAATTGAAGTCATCGGGGATACAACATCAAAATGGAGACGAAGTGATGCTAACTAGGGACAGAAAGAAAAAAGTATACCCTCATCAATCTGAAATAGCTAATAAGTGTTACTCTAATTTTGCATACAACAGATAATCTGATTTTATCTCTGAACTGCTGTAACAGATTTTTATTTATTTATTTATTTATTTATTTTCCAACTTCTATGCCGCCCTTCTCCCCACGGGCTTTTTATGGCTTTTGTTTGATAGTGTTGCCGCAAAAAGAAAAATACTATCCTAACTCTAAAACAACTAGGTAAGGCTGTCTTATGTGTCTAGATGAGATGGAACTGTGTCATGGAAACATGGCTGAAAAAAAGAAATTGCTGGGACATGTTTTCATCAAAGTTAAGTACAACTGCGGAAAGGCCCATTACACATTTGCAGTGTATTCTTACAAACTGAAAGCCAAATTAAAAATCTGATCTCAGTTAATTATGTAACCTCATTAAATCTATCCATAGAGCTTATTGAGAGCTACTTTAGGAGAGTTGAATTGCTCGTTTCAGAGTGTTATAGTTATTGCAGTGATATTATACCTTTCTACAGTTTGACCTTGATACAAAATACTCTTCCTTTAGAAAACTGAGCACAAAGCTAGGTATCAAGCTCAGTTGTTACTGGATACTCTGCATTTCACTCGATCATTCATTAGCTAAATAGCTTGCTATTATGTCCTGTTTCAGCAAAGGCACAGGCCTTCTCCAGTGACTTACCTTTTTTTTCCTTGTTCAGTACTGTCTTATAAAGTTTTGCAACCAAGCACCCAAATGAACTACATAACCCAATACAAAAAAAAGGAACAGTCATCAACCAATACAGCAAAGAGCTCAAAGGAGAAGAGAAAGATAGAAATGTTATATTGCTGGTCTTGTTTGGGCCTTGATAATAAAACAAGTAATGTGTATCACCTTCAGTAGTTGATAAGGCCTTTCCTCTGGCAAACTCCTTCAGTTCTTAGGGACAGAGGCTGGACCTATGATGCATATTGTAGCCATCTTCTTCCTGAAGTAGCTCCTGCGGGGCCTGTAATGTAGCCGAAACAGAACCCAGGAAAATTAGCTTGTTAGGCAACAACCCTGAGAAGGCAAAGCACACAATTCTAAATTCCAGCTATCTACAGGGGTGAACCGCCTTCTGAACTACCCTTGCTTGACCTTCAGCTATCCCATTTTTCCTATATTCTACATTTATTTCTCTCCCGAGAATCAACTTTTGATATGCTTTTGTTGGATAAAAATTCTATTAGATTGAAGAGAAACACAAAACCAACTCATCCCTTTCTCTGAATTCAAACTTAGTGTGAAACAGGTAACGTTGGAGTCAACAAATTTTAAAAGACAAAGAGGGCAGGAAAAGGAAGACTTACTTGATAGCAAAAAATCATAGAAAGTCTGGTAGAACCTTTAATAAAGACCAGTTTTGTTAGAAGGCATTCGCTTCCTTGACCTGCCTCTCGTTTCATCAGATGTAGTGAGTAGCTAGATGGTAGCTGGTGTAAGATATAAATTGTGGTTTGTTATGCAAATGCAAGTTACATATGAGACAGATTATCAGTATCTTTTGCTATTAAAACCCATTGTGTTTGTTGAGAGCTTACCTAAACCTTTTGTTGTTTATATGTTCATCAGTTCTTTCTCAATAGTGGAGTTAAGGACCTTTGAGTTCAGCTATAGAATATCCTGGAAAGTTGATTTGTTCTGATACTGTTTTTCACTCAGACAAGAAAAAACTGGGCTGGATGTAATCAGTGTTGATCAACCAGACTTACTGCTTTGTATTGTTATAGTTTAGTAGAGAAACGCCCTTTGACTCCTAAGCATCTAAGGATAAGATGCAGAACATAGCAAAGCAAGCAAACTAGGAGTTTTCTGTTTGGGAAACTACATCACAACAGTAAAAAAAAAGCCAGCAATGCTGGCTGTGGAATTCTGGGAGTTGAAGTCCACATGCCTTAAAATGGTCAAGGTTGAGAAACACTGCGATTTTAGCCTAAGTTGACAGATATATTGATATATTGTTTTGGAGGCAAGAAATACTAAAGAGTAAAATCAGAATGAAATGTAAGAAGCACAGATTCTACAGTCACAGTTTGCATTCTTTGTCTTTTCTTCAGATCTCATTGCTTTCAGCCTCATATAGATAGGGCCTTTAAAGGTTGTTTATGCCATAAGAAAAGTTTGAAGATGAGATAAATATTTTGTTGCATAATTTTAGATTCTATTGCCTTGCTTGGAGATTCCTAAAGTCTAGAGATTTTAACCCAGGAATAAGGTATTACTAGATTGAATAAGGTCTGGGATGCCTGGAAGAAGATTGGGGGAAGGTTTTTTTTAAAACAAAGTCTGAGTGGTAATTGCAACTGTGTGATTAAGCCTCATCCCATCTACATGTATGTGAAATCAATGCATTATAAAAGAAAGGGGCTTCAATTACACTATTACATCTATTATCTTGATTCCCCTCTCACTAAATAAAGTTTTAAGAATAAATAAGGCAGAATTACAGGGCAACTACATTTTCTTATGCCTAGTCAGGCTTGTTAAAATCATTTAAAACTGAGAATCATTTCAAATTTGTATTTAATTTTTATTCTGAAAGAGAATTCAGACCTGCTTTTTCACCCTGATTTCTGTATTAAGAGAAATATTTTTATGCTGCATCTAGATAATGCATGACATGACATCCATATTTTGTTACATAGCTGAGGTTACTATATTGTCTTGATCATAAACAGAATTTCTTCCATATACACAGAAAAGGCTAGTGCACATCATCAAGGCTACATAAGCTGTAGAATGAAGTGGCCCTGCTTTCTGAAGCTGTCCTTTGTGTTTTGTTAAACCATCAAACACCTGCTGGGATAAATACAGTCTTGAATTGCTTACTAAAGTTATCAAAGAGAAGCAGGATGGAATTTCAGCACTTTGAGCTCTCCAGTCTGCTCTGGTTTCCACAAGATGCTCAGCCGTAGTATGATTTGCTCTTGAGTTCCTCTATGAACTCAGCCACTGCAATTTATAAACATACCATGCTTTTGGTTTGATATGTTGAGTGATATTTTTACATTAAAGTGACAATGAAGTCTTTCCAGCCGTGATTTGTCCTCCAGTTATGCATAACACTTGAGTTTGCTCCTCATATTAAGCTATGATTTACTTTAAAGGTACTTACTAAAGAAACACTGCAAATATAAAGAGTTATGGTTTAACAGTTACCAATTCCTGTATCAGCGGGAGGGGTTAAAAGAGATGACAGCCACAACCATGGAATTGAAACCCTGAGCCTTTTTATGTAGGTTGTGATACACTAAAAATAACTACAGTTTCAACTGCATGGTTATGATTGCCATCTTGAATTTTCTAATTCTTCACTGCAGACACTACTATCTGTTAGACAACATTATTCACGCTTTACTGTAGACAAGAAAAATCAAATTCACATTTATAGAATATCTACGGAGATTCTCATCATCCAGGTCATAGTTATCCCAAAGATGCTTTTTCATGAGGCTTTCTCTCAAGAAATAATATAATAGGTGGTACCTGGTTCAACAGTAGTAACTGCAAGAGGGATCTTGGAATTCTAGTGCAGTGCTTTTCAAGCTTTTCACAGATTGCACCACTTTTAGGATATGGCAATATTCAAGTGCCACCAGTCGCCTAGCAAGGTGTCAAAAACTTGACCAAAAAAAGAGGAAAAAAGTGAAGTACAGGTAGTCCTCAACTTACAACTGTTCGCTTAGTGACTGAAGTTACAACAGCACTGAAAAAAGTGACTTAATGACCATTTTTCACACTTATGACCATTGCAGCATCCCCAGGGTCATGTGATTTACATTCGGATGCTTGGCAACTGATTCATATTTATGATGGTCACAGTGTGCCAGGGTCATGGGATCCCCTTTTGCAACCTTCTGACAAGCAAAGTCAATGGGGAAACCAAATTCACTTAAGAACTGTGTTATTAATTTAACAACTGCAATGATTCACTTAATGTGTCAAGAAAAGTCATAAAATGGGACAAAACTCATTTAACAAATTTCTCACTTAGCAACATAAATTTTGGGCTCAGTTGTGGTTGTAGGTTGAGACTATCTGTACACTCACTTACCACCCTTTTAATGGGAAACTTGTGCTTGTTTCTCTGACATTAATCTTTGCACTGTGTAACTGCAGCTGACGCCTTTCCCCAGACTACGTGTTTCTCCGCCTCTCTTACCCCATCCCCTTCTCTTTCTCTGTCGTGTTTTTCTCTCCCTTTCCCTCCAAAACCTCCTTTTATATCCTCTCCTCTTGCCCCGTCCTTTTCTCTTCGGTGTAGGTGCAGCTGACTCCTTTCCCTGACCCTGCGTGCAGCTTTTGGAAGCGCCAATCAGCTGGAGCCCCGCACCAATCCTGGGTGCTCAGCAGAGCCACAGCAATACAGTAGCTCCAGCTGACTCTCCCACAGGCCTGTGCAGTGTTGCTGCTTCTTCAGCTCATCTCCCGCTACACTTTTACACGTTTTTTTACACTTCTTTTTTTACAGTGCTTTTCAACCCGTCATACCTGTACCACCTGCTATGTGCCAAAGTACCACCAGTGGTACACATTCCATGGGTTGAAAAGCACTGTTCTAGTGGACAGTCACTTAAATATGAGCCAGCAGTATGCTGCAGCTGCCAAAAAACCCAACAGAGTCCTAGCCTGCATGAATAGAGGGATAGAATCAGATCCTGTGAAATGTTAATACCACTTTATAATGCCTTGTAAGGCCACACTTGGAATATTACATCCAGTTTTTGTTGCTACAATATAAAAAAGATGTTGAGACTCTAGAAAGAGTGCAGAGAAGATGATTTGGGGACTGGAGGATAAAACATGGAGAATGGTTGCAGGAATTGGGTATGTCTAATTTAATGAAAAGAAAGACTATGGGTAATATGATAGCAGTGTTCCAATATCTAAGGGGCTGCCACAAAGAAGAGAGGGTCAACCTATTCTCCAAAGCATCTGAAGGCAAGGACAAGAAGCAATGGATGGAAACTAATCAAGAAAAACCAATCTAGAACTAAGGAGAAATTTCCTGACAGAACAATTAATCAGTGGAATGACTGGAGGTTTTTAAGAAGAGAATGGACAACCATTTGTCTGAAATGGTATAGGGTTTCTTACTTGAGCATGGCTTTGGACTAGAAGACCTCCAAGGTCCCTTCCAACTCTGTTATTCTGTTCTGTTGAAGTCCACGGGTCATAAAAGAGCCAAGGTTGCCTACCCCTGTCCTAGACCAAGCTGAATTTAAAAAAACTAGGGATTTCCTGGAAGCTTGGCATTCAGACAAATCAGGTATCAATAAACACACAAAAATAAACCATATTTACACATCCAAAGGTGCTTTTCAAAAGACAACTGGACTTTTTTGGAAAGTCCAGTTGCCTTTTGAAAAGCACCTTTGAGACAACCATGACCTGGATGATTGAGAATCTGCATAGACATAAAGAGAGAATTGAAAAGCTAAGAAGGAAAAAAAAGAACAGATCCTACCCAGCAGCCAACACCCAGATAAGCAGAATTAACACTAGACAAACAATCAAGTAGAAAACAATAATCAAGGTACCACTAAGGAGAAAACCAAACCTCCACTAATACTTGCAGGCAGCTTATTATACAGTATATAAATAGGGAGCAAACCATTTGCACTGGTATTACCTAATGAAAGGCCTGCAAGCAAACAAACTCAGAGAGCAGTTAGGACTCCACAAATAAAAAATCTGGCAAAGCCAATATGCATAATGTATTTCTGTCCACTTTGCATCAACAATTGCCAATTTTGTCTTTACGTCTCCAAACAGGATTAATTATTATTTACTGCCACTGAAAGGTTGGCCATCTTATCTGAGATTTGATCACAAATTCTTCAAATGACCAGTATAAAATGAGACATGTTTATAGTGATCATGCTATTTATAATGATTCCTTACAGGTGCAGATACTTTCAATAGCCTTGAACTTATTTGCTGAAAATAAATACTCTTCATATCTTACAGGATGCAAGAGTCTAGAATTGTCTCCTATCCACCGCTTGCCTTAATGGGCTACAGAACATATTCCCTGAACTAACAGTTCCAAAAGCCTAAAAATAGGCAGCTTTACAGATGCATGTAAGTTTAGTTTAGTTCTGTTGACTTTGATATTTAATGGCACTGTGGAATCTGAATACATGTAACATGGGCCCCTTGTATGTTGGTCTCAAAGGCACGTGCAGACTATGGAATGTGTTGGAGATCAAGAGTTCCCACAACTTCCCTTCCAAAAAAGGAAACAAAATTTTGTTGCAGCTGTTGATCTGATACCAAATCTGGATTAGGTTCATTCTCTCATTCACTCCTTTGCCTTTCCTATTCCTTCTCTTTTAACAGCTGCAGCAGCTTCTTATGACCATTAATCAATGGAATATTTTTGTGGCTAAAACAAATGAAAATTCCCTTAGCTCAAAAACACATTTCGTGTGTACAGAAAATACTACAGTAGGTGAACTGCACGCTGTGCAGCAAGTTTCAGATAAGCTACAGATAAGCTTGTAAGGAAGACAGCTGTATACAGTATTCATAAACCTTCCACTCCATCAATGCTCATCTAATAGGTTTTTCAGTCCCAGCACATTTAAAATATTTAGACGTACATGGGTTTAAACCTTTAAAACATTTATCACCATTTGAGTCTCACCGATTCAAGGTTGATTCAGCCTTCCATTCTTCCGAGGTTGGTAAAATGAGGACCCAGACTGTTGGGGCAATATGCCGACTTTGCAAACCGCTTAGAGAGGGCTGTAAAACCCTGTGAAGCAGTATATAAGTCTAAGTGCTATTGCTATTGTAATGAGTACTCACAATTGTGGAAACAATGCTTTGTTCACCTATTTAAAAACCAGTTGTACTTTAGTTTCTCTTTAGATCAGATCAGTCTTTTGACCTTTACTAGATATTTCCTTACAGAGGAACACTTCTAGTGAAAACTCCATCATTATATTGCTTAGCTGCAGGAAATATTTGTTTAAATATCTATGTAGTTATGAAACTCCAGAGACAAATCATTCCTAATGCCAAGTTCTCAGAGGAAAAAAAACATGTTATAATGGATATAGGTCTCCTCAGATTTCCATTGCAACTTCTAGTTCAGGTGCCGTTTAGATTATTCTCTCTACACTCACTCCATCCTTTTTGCTTTAATGAATTTCTTTGAACACAGAGATAATTACATTTTCTCACAATTCTCTTTATTCAATATTACAAGGTCAAATATTTGTAGGAAATCCTACAAGGCAGAGAGAGTATGTCAAGAATTAGAAATTGAAAATGATTAAGTCAAGAAAAGGGTAAAATGTAGTAATTAATTCAAGGATCAAGGATTAATTCAAGGTTTCTGCAATAAATATGTGGATATGTTTTCAAAATGAAAGATTTTTTTAATGTCAAGACAATTGATATATGATTTTCCATTGACTTGGGATTGTTGCTTATAAATACATAATGACAAACAGAACATTATACATGTAATATTTATAGGGGTCTACATAACCCATATTTCAGAGTTGAATACGCTAATGTTAAAGTCTTGTGATAAGTGAACAAGGCTTTTCCATGGAGTTCAGGAAACAAACTTCATGAGAAATGTTTTAACTGTCAGAAACATGAAAGCCTTGTATTATTTATAGAACTTCAGTTGTATGCACTGACCTGGCCCTAGACAAAATCCATTTTCAAACATTCTAGTATCTATATACTTTATTTCAAGCTATTATAAAATTTTCTAGTTGGAATTTTAATAGCCTGATATAAATGCCTGTTTATAGGAGCTGCATTGGGATAACAGAATAACAGAGTTGGAAGGGACCTTGGAGGTCTTCTAGTTCAACCCCATGCTCAAGCAGGAAACCCTGTACCATTTCTTTCAATGGTTGTCCAATCTTTTCTTAACAACCTCCAGTATTGGAGCACCTAGAACTTCTGGAGGCAAGCCGTTTTACTGACTAATTGTTCTAACTGCCAGGAAATTTCTTAGTTTCAGGTTGGTTCTCTCTGGAACACTGCTATCATGTCACCCCTAGTCCTTCATTAAACTAGACATACCCAATTCTTGCAGCTGTTCTTTGTATGTTTTAGCCTCTAGTCCCCAGTGAACCGCAAAAAATAAGAAAACCAGAAACTTCATTTTAAAATGTAATTACTCTTAATCTAGTTAAATATAATTCTGTTGAAAAAGCAGTGAAGTGTGATAAAGTTAAAAGCACACTTCAGATAAAAGAAAATAGCTAAAGGGCCCAAGAATCCCCAATATGCCTTTTATCTGCCCTGAGAACAATATATATATATATAATTTTTCCTCTTCTTCATGCTTGGAAGAAATTACATGGCTATTTTGAAACTATATCACTGAAGTACATGGCACTCTTTGAAACCAACCATCCATAGGATTTCTGATATTGAGGAGCTCCTGATAGGAGCCAAATTAGCAGTTGTTCAGCTGCCACAGAATACTCAGGTGGAGGATTTTCCTTTTCCCTTCTGTATTGCGTAACACACATAACCTAACAAAAGTAGGACATTAATTACAACATTGAAAACAAGCGAACAAACCTGTATCTACTATAAATGGTTGTGTGTTAAATTGGCATGTTCTGATTATAATAATTTGCCAGATTAGATCAAAACTATAACAACATCACTGTGATTTTTCAATTTTAAGGATCTTAAAAGTTTATCTTCAGAACTGGTGCAAAATAAATTGGTCTGCAAATATTCACAATCACTTAATGGTCTTGTGAATTTGTTTTACAGTACAGTAAATCATTAAATAGGCCATAGATCAGTAAACCATAAACTATGATTTATTAATCACCCAACTTAGTTTTCATTTGTACCACTGTAAAAATGGGATTTCCTAGAAGCAGCTTTTTGAGAAATAGTCTGAATTCCCCCTATTAAGGTTTTCTACACAGTATCACTCAGTTTGAGACCATAGGGTACACTGTTTTATCCGTTTGATCTAGTGGTAAGGGGCCGGGCTAGAACCAGAAGATTTATGAATTCTAGTCCCATCTTAGTCATGTAAGATGGCTGGGTGATCTTCAGTCAGTCACTCTTTCAGTTAACCCATTTTCAGGGTTGTTGTTTTTCAGAAAATATGAGGAAGAAATATTAGGAATGTTTGCTGCCTTGAGTTATTTATAAAAAAAACTAAATAAAAACTGAACTTTACCAGACAGTCCAAGCAAATTGTGAATTGTATCAGTTGTTTACAGCAGGCTAATCAAGGTGCAAAAAAGGTAAAAGAGAATGGCTTTTCGTGCAGTTGCTTTTAGTAGCTATGTGCTATCTTTAGTAGCTATGTGCTATGTGCTATCTTCCTTCAGAGACAGAAAAATAATAAAGTGGCCTGCTGTCTTCACTCTTGTACAGTTATGAAGTACAAGTTTCCAAAAGCAAAACATTCAGAAAGCGGAATGCACAAAGTGAGAAATTTCTAAATGTATCGTGGGTTGGACCATCTGTGCAATTTTCTGTAGCAAGTCACAATATTTGGTATATTAGAAAGATCCTGAGAATAACAGTATTTTTTTTCCAGATAACACAATATACCTTAATTATATTAAACCTCAATTAAAACTGTAGTACTCCTACTGTTACTTAAAATTCAACTTGTAAAAGCAAATGGATGAAGAAAGAGGCCAAATATGAACTGTCAATGGAGTTCAATAAGATAATTTACTGTATAAGGGAGAATGTTTGATAAATTTACCTTTTTAGTCAAGGGATTGGTATGAATAGTGTCTTAAGAAGTGAAAATGAACTGACAGGATCTGCAAAGGACTGCAACTGTTACTAATGTGTGTGGCCTGGTTGCTTCCCTGCCTGAATATAACCTAGAGCAGTGGTGGCAAACCTATGGCATGGGTGCCAGAGGCGGTACTCGGAGCCCTCTTTGTGGGCACACATGCCATTGCCCCAGCCTTGCCTCTCCCTGTGACCCCCTCTCGAGCAGCCCCCCTGAAGGAGACTCACCCTCGAGCGTGGCCCACACGGAGCAGTGCAGCCAAGGACATGGCAGCCAGGCAGCGTAGACAAGACTCTGCCCTCACATCCCATCATGCAGTTGATGCTACAGGGCGCGGGCAGAGGGTGTGGCCGCCATAGCATTGCTGGGCTGCCTGGGCGATCTGCGGCGGGCCCTGGAGGCGGTGAATGGTCCTGTGGGCAGGCGGGGTGGTGGATGGGGGGGCAGAGCGGGGGCAGGCAGGGGGGTGGAGCGGGGCCAGGGCCAGTTTTTGGGCACTCGGTCTCTAAAAGGTTCGCCATCACTGACCTAGAGGTTTGTAGCAGAAACTTGAAAAAGAGGATTAGAGCAGTGAGTGGACCCATTCTAGTTCATAAGAGATAACAGTTTATGAAATCAAAGAAACAGCAAGAATAGCTGTCAGAGGAAGCACTATTCCAACAGGAAGAGAGTCAAGCAAAAAAGCAAGCTCAGCAGACAAGAGTGACAAGCAAAAGCAAAATTCACAAATATATTTTGTACTGCTGAAATTAAACAAAGAGCTTCATGGAAGAAACTAGCAATGAACTCCTTAAGGATTACAGTATTAGACACCTGGGATGAAAATAACAAGTAATTCAACAAAGACAAAACGATACGTTTGGGAAACAAAAATCAAACACATAGGTACTGTCTAAATAGGGGGAATACCTCTTTAATTTACAATAGTGGCCAAAATTGTGGAAACCTTTTGGGAAAAGTGTTCAGTAGAAATGCCACCTTTGGTTTGTTTCCATCAATTTTTCTTCTAATTTCTTTATAATTGTAACTTTGTTCACTTAATAGTACTATTTTATATCGGTTTCTGGGCAACCAGTCAACTCTTTGCACCATTTAATTTTATTACATTTTACAAGCTCACTAAATGAAAGAAAAAAAACCCCAACCAACTTGATAGCGATCACATAACACACTGACAAATGTCCTCCTCTTAGCTTCAGTACATGACATCAATAACTGAATCCTACTGTAATCTGATTGGCTCATTGCCAAAACAAGATGACACCTGATTGGCTCTCTAAACACTCATGCTCATTGGCTACAATCAGATGAAGGAAAGCTACCTGATATCAACCTAAGCAAGTTGTGCTTCCTTTTTCTGGTTATCTGGCTATAACTTTTCATAGAATACAGTACAGATAATTGAACAAATTATGTTGCATTACATTCTTGATTAAATTATCTTTCCATTGATATATAATGTTATGGTACTACTAAAAAAAAGTGGTGTTATTAGCCATCAAACCTCAAAAATACACTTTTCCCAAAAGGTTTCCACAATTTTGGCCACTACTGTAGACTGCTGTACTTAACAAATGACTGGAATTGATGGTCTAAATGAACTCCTCAAACTGTATAATTCTAAATTAAGGTGCACCCCAAATAAATACAGTACATGATGAATAAAATAATTTTATTTTTTTTACAAAGATTATACAATTATTGTCTACCTTAAAGAACACCTTTTAGCAATTGAGACTTAATTTATAAGATTCCGTATGTCCTTATTACATAAGTATCGCTAATTTCAAGATATTTAGTATGAAAATATGTAAGGTCATTTTGAAGTTTCTTTATATCATAGTTTGCCATTGCACTGTTTAAAATAATAAAGTAGAATTAACTCATCTCGCTTTGAAGATCTTTTTCTGAAACCAATCTTCTATCTTTGCATTTGTAAAGGCAAGCAATTTTTTTTTTATAAAAAAAGTCCAATCCAGAAGCTGTCAGTTGATGCCAGTATATGAATTTGATTCTATGATACCAGTACTTTAAAAGAGCACATCGGTTATACATGGCTTTGAACCTTGGGCTACAATTATGCTACCAAGCTCAAATGGAGTCTCAGTCATGTGGCATTGTGCACTTCCTCTGAAGACTGTTTAGAGTCCTGGGTTGTCCAGATGTGATGAAGGTGTTGAAGGCGTTCTGAAGTTCTTGTGCTTACATTCAGGGCAGGATGAACCTTCCGAATGCCAGACTCACCCATTAAAGACAGGCCACAAATCCCAAAGTAGGCATGAAGAGCATCTAGAAAGGGAAACCAGAAATGAGGGTGTATGTTTGAGAGATACGTACACAGGTAGTCCTCGATTTACAACAGTTCCTTTAATGACCGTTTAAAGTTACAATGACACTGAAAAAAGTGGCTTATGACCATTTGTCACATTTACTGTACAATTGTTGCAGCATCCCCATGGTGACATGATCAAAATTCAGATCCTTGGCAACCGGTTCATATTTATGACAGTTGCAGTGTCCCGGGGACATGCGATCACCTTTTGTGACTTTCTGACAAGTAAAGTCAATGGGGAAGCCAGATTCACCAAACAACCATGTTACTAACTTATTAACAAATGCAATGATTCACTTAACAACTGTGGCAAGAAAAGTCGTAAAATGGGGCAAACTCACTTAACAAATGTTTCACTTAGCAACATAAATTTTGGGCTCAATTGTGGTCATAACTTGAGGACTACCTGTACTATACACACATAGGTACACACAGGACAATACAATAATAACCTATTATTTTCTAAACTCTTTCCACTGAAAGTAAATAATGAAGAAAGCCTCATTCTGACACACAACTACATATTTTGAAAAAAATATCCTTTAATAGGCCAAGCTTAGAGAATACAGCATGAAGGTTTGTTTATATTCTATCTTTCGTTCAGCTCAAGACAGCAGATCTGGGACTCACCTTCTATTTTTCTTATAAAAACTATAAGCATTTGAGGTAGATTGGGCTGAATGACAGTGAATGGCCCAAAATCACTCAGTGATTTTAGAGCTCTAATACATCACAGGCTGAGAAATTCAATGCTAAGTATTGTAGCTGGATTTTTCTCTCTCAAATGCCAACATGTAGATCCATTATTAAAAATTTGCAGAATATAACAGAAAAATATTTTCTGTTTGGCAAGTTTTGGCTTCACTACTACAACATATGCTCTATATGGGAGTGCTGTTGAAGACCAAGTTTCACTTGGACAGAATGCACCTGCAGTCATAGGCATGTCTCGGTATGCCCGTGTAACATCTGCTTCATGAGCTGCACTGTTGCTCGCTTGCTTCCTGCTGCAATTCAAGGTGTTGGTCATTTCTATAAAGCCCTACAAAGTACAGGGCCTAGTACTTGAGGGATCACCTGTCTCTCATAACATCTGCATTTAATCTGGCAGTATTGGCACGCTCTGGATTCCTTTGATTAAACAATGCCATCTATCAGGACCCCGGAAGTGCACCTTTTAAGTAGTAGCACCTGCCCTATGGAATTAAGTTCCCTCTGAGATCCAGATAGTAGCCATGCTGGTGGTGTTTAAAAGAGCCTTGAAGACTTGACTCTTCACCAAGGCCTTCAGCAAGTATGAAATATTATGGTGAAGACTCTAAGCCAGTGATGGCGAACCTTTTAGAGACCGAGTGCCCAAACCACAACTCAAAACCCACTAATTTATCACAAAGTGCCAGGGCCACATCAGCATTGTGGTGCTCTCAGGGGAGGGCAGGGAGGCGCCTCTGAGTGCCGCCTCTGGCACGCAAAAACTGGGGGCGCAAAAATGGGCCACGATGCTGCAAGGTGCAAAAATGGCCACCGGCGCGCCGCAGGGTGAAGATACAAGGCGCTGCACCACGCAAGAACGGGGCAGGGCTAGTATCACAAAGGCACTAGCCCCGCCCCATTTGCAGCATGTGCGTGCTCGCGGCCCGGTGCGCGCATGCATGTAAAATGCTTCCCCCTCCCTTTTCTTCCAGTCCACCAATCGACAATGGCACGCTCTACCACCTCTACTCGAGCTTGCTAGTTGGCCACTTTGCCTCCTTTGTGCTGAGTGGGGCTCCTGCTCCGGGGGCAGCCTGATGGACCTGCTGCTGGCGGCAGTGGTGCGTGTGCCAACAGAGAGGGCTCTGAGTGCCGCCTCTGGCACGCGTGCCATTGGTTCGCCACCACTGCTCTAAGCAAAGTTTATATTGTTAATAAAAGCTGAGTTCAGCATAGTTAGTGCCAGCATATGAATTCAATTAGAAATCTTCATGAAAAGAACATCTGAACTTCCTAGTAAGAGCCCTGCAGATCTTACATGTTTATTCATGTGTCTACCAACGGTATGGTTAACTCACACAATCTTGCAAAACTTGTAAACAAACTTTCAAACTTTCTAAGAAATAAAAACAGAGATACAGTTGTCCAATATAGTCAACATTTAACATTCTGATATGGACAAATACCAAACAATTTGATTTAAAGCCTCAAAATAATATTTAACCCATCAAAAGATTTAGAAAATATTCCAGATTCTGCTCATAGTTCCTGGGGTTTTTCTTCAAAGCCAGGATGCAAAATGACTGCATGATTCCAAGGAAATTCTACATGTATATATCATGTCTTTCAAGCCAAGTTTGACTCCTGGTGACTATGAATATATCCCTTTAGTTTTCTTGGCAACAAAATAGAAGTGGTTTACCACTGCTTTCTTCTTGGATGTTAATTTTAACTTTCCAGTCTAGCCTGACCAGGTCCAGCCCTGCTTAGCTTTCTAAGATTAGCCAATACATCACAGATCTTCACAAAACCTTGAGTTAGTGCTAGAAAATTCAATTCATACATTCTGTGCTGAACACTAGCATAGAGAACAGAATGTATGAATTGGAAGGGATCTTGTAGACCTTTTCCTGTTTCCTGAAGGAAACTATTAAACCTTTCCAGAATATTAGCCATAGAACTGCCATCTGAAAACTTCTGGCAAGACCAGACTATTCTACTGCTTAACAGCCCTGATGGGGATATTTCTGTTAACATGTACCCTAAATTTCATTTCTTTTAATTTAGTGACTTGACCTATCACACTCTGAGTTTCAACACAGAATATCTTTGATGTTTC
>NW_015387234.1:244654-260352 GCF_001527695.2 Protobothrops mucrosquamatus | reverse complement strand
CACCCAATCTGTTTTCTCTTGCATTTTTCCCAGATCAATGTTATATTTGTTTGCAATTCATTCATCAGCCAGTATTGTATTTTAATCTAATTTGGTAAAAATCTAACTTACTCTAAAAATCTATTGAAAATTAAATTATAATATATTACAGTGTTGGCGAACCTTTTAGAGACCGAGTGCCCCAAAACCGCCCATCGCCGCCGCTCCGCCTCCCGCCCTGCCTGCTCTGCCCCCGTCCAGCCCACCCACAGGGCCACGCACCGTCTCCATGGCCCGCCACAGATTGCCCAGGCTGTCCTGCAGCACCATGGCAGCCACGCCCTCTGCCCACACCCCGCAGCATCATCTGGACACTATGGGGCGCGAGGGCGGAGTCTTGTCCCTGCTTCCCGGCTATGTCCTTGGCTGCACTGCTCCGTCGGGCCGTGCCCAGGGGCGACTCTGCTCCAGGGGGGCTGCTAGTGAGGACGGGGCCACAGGGGGAGGCGGGGCTGGGATGACGGTGCACGTGCCCACAGAGAGGGCTCCAAGTGTCATAGGCACACGTGTCATAGGTTCGCCACCACTGATATATTACAATAGTTTTTTTCCCTGGCGGATGAGATTTCAGATATCCAGAAGCTGAGAACAGAAGCCTGTAAATTCAGGCTTTAAGAACAGCATGAAACTCAAAAACATTTGAGCTTGTTACCAAATATTAGTTATTACAACAGAAGAAAGGGAAAATTATTGAATAGATATGAGAATATAATTCCCTATACTTAAGTTTAATTACATATAAATGCAATCATATCACATTTGGTTTTTGTCCTGGCACTGATTATTAGTTTTAGTGTATGGTCTCTATTGTAGATAAATTCAGGGTCTGGTTAATGCCAACAGTGTCCTAGAACAGCCTCTTTTAGGATTTGTAGAATGTTCTGATAATTTTGAGATGAAGTGATTAGATTAGAAAAATTGTAGGGTATTTTAAATGCTATCCCACAATAACAGGTTTTAAAACTTTAATAGTTCTATTCTATGATCTAAAACCTCAAACAAGAAACTTGTGCTTTTTGTTATACTGCAAAATGTCTTAAGCTTTAGCACAAACTTATTTCTTTCCTAAATAATATCTACCAGTGCATACTCTTTTTTTCGGCCACCATATACATCATTTGTATTTTCTAAATTGTTCTTTTATTAACCTTTCAAAGACTTTGAAAAAATAAGCTCTTTATAATCCATTTGAGTTTCTTTAGTCATCTGGAGTTGCACCTTAATTTGACTATATCACTGATGATCCAATTCCAGATTATCCTGTATTGTACAATTACCTGAGTCTTATTTCCTTCCATTGTGATAACTATTCATTTATTCTTACACTGCTTTCCCTTTTAAAATTGATTATTAATCCATATGATAAGCACTTTTCTATGATTACTTATACAGAATTTTGCCTGAGAGATTTTACAAAACACTTCATTTATCTTTTGAAAAATTAGAGTCAAAAATTTGTTTCATTCTAAGAAACATTCCTATTTCCTTTACATCCAGCTCTGTTTTAAGACAATCTTTTCATTGTCATAAATGATCACACAAGTAAGCAAAAAACTGAAAATACCTGGATGACTATCTGGCCACTTAGCAAATCCACCAACAAGGCGATCTTGGGTTGATAAAATGTAATTTCTGTTTTTTTCATAGTTTGTATACTGAAATATTTTCAGAAGCTGAAATAAAAATTTATCATACAATAAAGCAATTTCTCATGAGGAACATTCAAAGCAATACAATAAAGCAATTACAATAAAGCAATTTCTCATGAGGAACATTCAAAGCTAAATGATGATATAACATTTATATTAAATGCTAAACTGACAGCCATAAACTAATAAATATTACTCAAAAATCAGCTACAAGTTTTCCCCTTTCTTATAATAATAATAATAAAGTTGGAAAGGACCTTGGAAATCATTTAGTCCAACCCCCTGCTAAGGCAGGAAACCCTATACCATTTCAGACAAATGGCTGTCCAGTCTCTTCTTAAAAACTTCCAGTGTTGGAGCATTCACAGCTCTGGAGGCAGGTTGTTCCATCGATTAATTGTTCTGTCAGGAAATTTCTCCTTAGTTCTAGGTTGCCTCTCTCTTTGATTAGTTTCCATCCATTGCTTCTTGTCCTGCCTTCAGGTCCTTTGGAGAATAGCTTGACTCCCTCTTCTTTGTGGCAGCCCCTGAGATATTGGAACACTGCTATCATGTCACCCCTCGTCCTTCTCTTCATTAAACTAGACATACCCAATTCCAGCAGCCTTTACTTATATGCTTTGGCCTCCAGTCCCCTAATCATCTTTGTTGCTCTTCTCTGTACTCTTTCTAGAGTCTCAACATCTTTTTTACATCATGGTGACCAAAACTGGATGCAGTATTCCAAGTGTGGCCTTACCAAGGCATTGTAAAGTGGTATTAACACTTCACGTGATCTTGATTCTATCCCTCTGTTAACGCAGCCTAGCACTGTGTTGGCTTTTTTGGCAGCTGCAGCACACTGCTGGCTAATATTTAAGTGATTGTCCACTAGGACTCCCAAGATCACTCTCACAGTTACTACTATTGAGCAAGGTACCACCTATACTATACCTGTGTATTTGGTTTTTCTTGCCTAAATGTAGAACCTTACTTTTTTCACCACCAGCGCTCAGTGTTCAAGTCTGTCAAGATCCTTCTGTATCTTAAGCCTATCTTCTGGAGTGTTGGCTATTCTTGCCAGCTTGGTGTTGTCTGCAAATTTGATGAGTTCCCCATCTATCCCCTCATCAAAATCATTGATGAAGATGTTGAAGAGCACTGGGCCCAGAACAGAGCCCGGGGGCACTCCACTACACACTTCCCTCCTTCTTCCACTTCCCTCCTTTTTTCACTTCCCTTCTTCCTGCTCATTCATACATTTTAATCAGAAATTTTAGTCATCAAGGCTGATTAAAAACTTAGAAGCTTGTATACTGTTGGCACAATAAAGCTACTAGTATAGAATAAGCAGACTATAGATTCTAAAGTCTTATTTGTACTTTTAAATTACCTTAAGAGTCGCTCCTACCCAAAATGAATAACAGGTATCTACAGGCTTGTTGGGTCTTCCTTGATAACCATTCTGTTGCCTCATAATACACCATCTCCTTATTCTGTTCAGTTCCTTTTCAGAGAAGACTTCTTCAAGTTTACCCATCAGGCACAATGATGCAATACCACAAAAAGTAGAGCCACCTATAACATGGGGGATACTCTCTTCAATATGTTTACAGTCTTTATGGAATTACTAATAAGATTTAATTTACATGAACTATCATCTACTATTAATCTTGTCAAGCAACTACTGACACTAATAGCTTTTTCCTCCATGAATTTATTTAATCTTTTAAGGTAGCCTCCTACATGTTGTAACTGTTAATAGCCTCCAGATGACTTTAATTGGTTCTAATTCATCCAACTTTGAAAACATAGCTGTCATTTCACAATGTATATGGAAGCAAAAACTGCACATAGTTGTAGCAAGCATGACACTGAAGAAACTGCAATCCCAATATGGGAGAAGCCAGCTGTTCTCAATGAAAAATTAGGGTTTTTTCCCCATTTTTCATAATAATCCTCAAAACAGAATTCGGAGCTTTCACATTTTACCAGCACCGGGGCAGAAGTCAAGCTCAATCAGATTCCCACAACCACTTTTTAAAAAATGTTTAGACCAAAAAATTACTTACCATGCGATTCAAGTTCTGCTCCTTGGGCAAGACCATTATCATATGACTGAAAAAACAAAAATAAATTGGCAAAGTAATTTTTTAATAGACAGTCCTTTTTTAATGTTGCATCAGGCAAATTGAACTTTAATTCTAAAGGAAAAACAAAGATCTAACTTTTTAAGGGCAATCACTAGAGGAAAGATAGAAACATTAACTTTGTGAAAGATTGGATTTTGTTTTAAAATCTAGGAATTAAAGTAACTTTCTGCTTGGATTTAAATATCTATAAGAATAACTCTATTATAGAAAAATGCTTTCTCGTCCCATCTTCCCAGTGTATTCACCTGTCTCATATAGTTTATCTGAGATTCAGGATTCCTCCAGTGGAATCCTCCACCCTGGCACAGGTACAAGGAGCAGCAGCAGCAGTAGTAGTAGTATACTAGTATGTGAGTGTATACTAGAATGCAGTGAGTGAATGCAGAAACTTGAGGGAGAGAGATTCCACACAAACTGTGGAATTTTTCAGCAAATTATTTAGATTCAAGCCAATAAAAATATTACCTTAAAATAATATTTGTCTGGACAAAATAACAACTGATTACCCAGCTCTATGTATTTCAGCAGCATGCCAATTTGTATTGCCTACACAAACTGATATTAAATACTAACAGGCCTTATTCTTTTGCACAGTAACATAAGATATGGTGAAACAAACAAACATCTTTGTGTAGTAGTTCTCTAACAATGACATCTATTTTGCCTTGTATAAAGAGCCTTTATTCAAATAAATAAAGAGTCAGTGTAGTGGTTAAAGTGCCAGACTAGAAACCAGGAGATCATGAATGCTAGTCTTCCCTTAGACAGCCTGCCTCGTTTCGGCCTATCCAAATCTCAGGGTTATTTTTCTGGAAAATAGGAGTAGGGGACATTACATACACCAAATAAAGATGGAATATAAGTATGATAAATAAATATGTTATTCATAACCTAGAAATCAATATCAATGATAATCATTTGCCTCAATTATATATTTGCTTTCCAATGTAATGAAAAACATATAAACTGTAAAAGCAGTTTTATATTGTATAAATCTTAAATTCCAAATTGGGATTCACAATATTAGACCTTGTATGGAAAGACAACTACTTGAAATGAATTCAAATTAAGTTCAGTATCTTTATTTAATAAGCACTTTATATTAAATTGAATTAAATAATTTCAGGCATTTATTTCTGCCTATCAGTTAAAATGCTGACTCCTTTATCCTGTGTTTTAATCTTAATTAAGAAAAAACGCAGAAGTCCTATCAGATGCTCAACATCATTATTTTGAAGCATACTTCATTTTCTAAGTGCCAAATCAACTGTACAATTTCCTTATTCTCCAGGGTAACAGTCTAGAACACGGGTAGGCAACCTTGGCTCTTTTATGATAGCTGACTCAGGAATTCTGGGAATTGAAGTCCACAAGTCATAAAAGAGCCAAGGTTGCCTACCCCTGGCTAGAAATATTTTAGTTATTCAAAGTTTTCCCCAAATCATATCAGAATTAAAAATAAGCATTCTAGATTCTTCACTATTCACTAAATTATTTTTTTTATTGAAGGAATTCATGAGAAAGCTAGAGCTAACAACTTGAGAAGTAAGAAACCTGGGACTGAATCATTAGGTAAACATAGTGCCAATGCTATCCATAGCCCTATCTGAGAAAAAAACTGCATACAGTCTATTACAACAAAAGAACAGAAATATTAAGAAGAATTTAATCCTGGAGGGACACATATACAGTGAGATTTTTTAGACTCTTTATCATCATTATTATAACTATTTTGTATCTGCAATAAATCTTATCTATCAGAGCCCTGTCTTTCCATGAAAGCTCCTGATTGCAGACTGAAAAATCTAGAGAGATGTTGTAAACCAGACATTTAAAAATATTACAACCTCAACTTTCACAAAAGCTAAATATTACAATTTTTACATAGTAGACAATAGTATCTACTATTGTAGATATTACAATATATCTATAGCATGCATGTAGAATATACTGTCCAAAACAGAATTTAAATTTATGAATTCTGTTAATCACTCTAAAAAACTATGCTATTTTTAACATCATTTTTTTGTAAAAGGATGTTAAATTTAAACATCATTTAAATTTAAATTAAAAATTTAAAAATTAAAAGTGAAACTCTCAATAGTCACTAAAAAGCAGATGCTAGTTTCTCCAAAAGAAGTTACTAAGATTTGAGGTAAAAAGGATAGGAAGTCTATATATTTTGCTAGTAATGGAAGAATACACATTGTAGCATCCCTATGAATCCTATATCACTATATATAGTTGTTTGGTGGTATATGTATTACGGTTCGTCACAAAGTCAGTCAGATGTTTAGTCTTGGATTTGGCATTTTTGTCCATCTATTCTACTGAGTCCTCAAAGATCTGGGATAGGCAGATGTTGATGAATAATATTAAAAGTATTGTCGCAGATTGTAAGCTGCCTTTTGCAACTGTCTGATAGTGATTTTGTCAATGCCAATGGTATTCAAGTGGTGCTTCAGGTGTTTTGGAATTGCATCCAAAGCACTTTTTACCACTGGTACTATTTTTGCTTTCTTTTGCCACCATCATTTTATTTGCAGATTTTTACATTTTGTGATTTTCTCTTCCATTTTGCTGTGTCCAGCTATTTTAATGTCCACTATCCAGACTTTTTTGTCTTTCTTATCAACAATTATTAATGTGGGATATTGTGTGGCAGTTATATTATTATTTATGGTTAAACTAAAGACTACTCATTCAACTATTCATTCAAGAAATAGCTAAATATTATTTCTATGATATAATTTGGATTCAGTAATTATATTCAATAATATAATTTGGGGGAAAAGACATATTGCAATAAATCAGGGATGCTCATAAGAAGCAATATAATGGTTTTTTAAGTACAGGATACAAGCAACATTTTAATCAAGTGACACTTGGCAAAACTTACCATGCTTCTTCTAATATAGTCAATGGCTTTCTTTGTATCCATTCCTGACCAACTATTGAGCATGTAGCATATACAAGCAGCACAGTATACAAATCTCATGTCATTTTCACTTCCTTCAAGGACTGCACAAAAACTACAAAAAAAAATAGTTATGTAACAGTCATGATATGGTTTAACTATATATTTTTGTTTCCAAGACAAAGCACAATGGTCTTCCTTCAATGATCAGGTTTATTAATGTCAATTATCAATATCTATCTATCTATCTATCTATCTATCTATCTATCTATCTATCTATCTATCTATCTATCTATCTATCTATCTATCTATCTATCTATAATTTTTCCTTGAGTCAAGGTCAACTATAAATCCAATTTAAGCAGATTAAGTTTTTCAGAAAATAGAGAATATTTTCTGTTATGGAAATATAATAATTCAAGCACCCATTTAAAGATCTAAACCTACACTTTTATTTTTAGTATGCATGCCCACATGATTAGTTTTTGCTTTTGCTTCCTTATTTTTACAGTGTTCATGTGCAAGTTGATACAGAAGTATTGTGTAAAAGAAGACATATGACACTAAAGAGCTCAATTGCCAATTACAATAGCAGGAGAAATAATTGATATTAAAGATGCACAATGGAATTTCCAACTCTTCTCTGCATGAAATATTGTGAAGCATCCCTTTTCAAGTGAGAATCAGGCATTTGAAAGACATATTGGACCACTTTGAGTAATTTCAAAATGTTCCAAGGATAAAGCAGAGCACTTCTTGTTCTTGTGTTTCAAGGTTAAAAGGGTTTCTAAAATATTTTGAGGCAGCCACACAACAGTTGCAGACACAAAATGAGATTTTTCCACATTCCTATTTGATCATCATATTGCAAAGCTGTATAATACAATGGAATTATTTAAGACAGTTATAATTAACGCTGTAGGTCATAGAAGAAGATATAAGATACCACTACTCCTACGTATAGCTACAAATATTTCAACTTTTTGACTCAACATTTTATATTCTATTTCTGTAAATGCAATTTTTATTAACTTAGATTGAACACATGTCCAATTTCTCATTCACCAGCTACCTGATGACATAAAGAAGACAGCCCTGATATACCCTTCCAATTTTATCATTTCAAGGCAAGAACATAGGTTTCCCTCGTTCCTGAGCTGTGCTGTGTAAAATGAGGAAGGGCTAATAAAGACTATTCTACTAACTGGAAGGTCATGGTCTCCAGCTGCTTCTCTGAAAATATAACAACAGAGGCATGGAACAGGAAGATACTTTTTCTTTATATGCCTAGCTGCCCAATCCAGATTCAGCTTGACCAACTGCTATACTATACTAGTGTGCATAATTTTTTCATTTTTTTCTTTTCTAAATATATTTTACTGTACCTCCCATCTTCCAGCTGTAGTGCTCTGAGTCCTGCCAAGCAGGCTTCTTTATTTACTCGGCTTAAATCATCGCCAAGAATAATTAAGCAGCAAAGGCCAGTGTAAGTCATTGCTATGTGCCCACTGTCATATGGATGAGAAATACCAGGCCCCTGAAACAAGAGAAAATTCAAGTTTGTTTACCAAACAAAATTGTAATTACATATACATAAATATAAGCATTTATTTTACAGATAATATCCCTGAGCTTTTTATTGTATTTCAGGAAGGATCTAGTCAGGAATACTGGCTTGAAAAGCTATATATAAATGTCCACCTCTACATGACCCACACATATCAGCAACTGTGCAAGCATAGGAAGAAGCTATTTTAAGGCTACATAGATTTATGATACCAAACAGCTTTTGCAGAGACTTTTTCTCAATTGGTGACTGTTTTTAATCTCAACTTACCTCTGTAGGACAGATCTCCAACAATATAGCATTTGATAGAAAATAACATATTGATACTATAAAAATACCATATTTATCATTTCAGGCAATTTTCCTAGCAAGAAGTTAAAGAAGCAGAAGCTTCACTTTTCAAATAGAAAGTTATAAACATGGTATCAACAACATCCGTTCTAGGATCTTTATTAAATTATTCATAAATAAATTATTATTAGGATGAACCATGGCATGGCAAATCTATTCAAACTGGGAGGACAGCAATTAAAAAGTAAATGTAATAAAAGAGTTATAGTAAAAGTGGAGCAATTCTACTTGAAGAGATTCAGAAACTGAAAAGATTATTGGACAGCTGGCAAGTCTGTTAATTCAGGTGATAAACTGAGACAATTGAAACCTGGGAAAGTTAAACATCAAAGCACCCATCAAAAGGAAGGGTTTCCCCTCCTGTATTGGTTTTCAGAATGGTGTATCCAGGCCACTTTCATTTAAGAGAAATGCAGGTATTATATTATGACATATCTTCATGTATTCTACAGGTATATGACTTTCAACCGTTTTGGGGGTGGGGAGAATTTCTTGGCTTGGAAATGTTATCTGTTTCTATTTGAGAAATTTTAATAGACCAACATCTGACAATCCCCAGTAAGGATGAAAATAGTAATGTGGTGCTTAATAGTTAATGTAATTGAAAACCCACCCAAAATTGCATCTTGCAGTTTGTCTTTATCCAAGGTTGGCCAATAGTTAATAAAAAAAAAAAACCACTTTGTTTGAAGGTTTTGGATTTTAGAGCAAGCATAAACCAGAATTTCTTTGAACTATGATTTGCTTGCTAAATACCTAAATAATCATATCAGAGAGTAAAGGAAAAGCAAATTCATTTTCCAAAGTATGGTCTGAATTATTCTATGGTAGACTGGAAAAAATGGTTCATTATTTGATTTAAGATATAAAAAATATCTGCATTAACTTAAAGCTTTTATAAAGATACTGTATCTGTAAATAATTATATTTCAGTCTCTAAATAAAAATATTTTCCTACATTTTTAGAAAATATTTCAGCATTTTTACTTTATATCTTTCTAATTTCTACCCATAAAGCACTATGTTTAGATTTTACACCTTATTTCCATTTTAACTTCTAAGATGTCAGTTAAAACACATCATTCACTAACCTTAGATGGATTGAAAGGGATTCCTAGATATGAAGAACCACGGAAGCCACAGTGATGCATGTTTGTTCCTTGAGAGGAAAAATAAAACTTGTTATTTTGCATAGGAGAGGTCTCTTAAAAACTGCTAGCACCTGGTACTAAAAAAAAAATCAGCTGAAATTTAAAGACCTAGTGTAGCTTACCACTAGAGATATTTTTCAACCAATGATAACAACTGGGACCAGAATTTCTGTTGTTCAGTAGGATGGCTGTTAAGTGAGTTGTGCCCAATTATATGATCTTTTTTGCCATGATTGTTAAGTGAATCATGCAGTTGTTAAGTGAATCCAGCTTCCCCCATTTGTTTTTGGAAACTGGTGGGAAGGTCACAAATTGCAATCACATGACCCTGGAATGCTGCAACAGTTAGAAATACATGTCAATTGCCAAGTGCCCAAATTTTGATCAAGTAACAGTGGGGACGTTGTGATGGTCAGAAGTTGCAAGGATCAGTTGTAAGTCATTTTTTTCAGTGCTGTTATAACTTTGAATGGTCATTAAATGAATGGCTGTAAGCCAAGGACTATCTCTAATATAATCATATATACTTATTCATTCATTCATACATACATACATACTTAGAAATTCCAGTAAGTAGGTATGCAGAGAACTCTGCCAGTCTTATAAATTCTAGACAAGATATAAACAAGAAAAGTCCCCCAGAACTAAGCATCACTACAAAATATTAAAAAATACAGATGGTAGATAGTTGATGGTCCACAATAGGAGGCTGAGCTAGCCTACCAAAAGCTAAGAAAGATTAGATCTTGTACTGATCTGTAGATCTGTATTGTTGCAAGTGTGTGTGTGTGTGTGTGTGTTTGTGCCAATGTTGATTTCTAGTGATTGTGTTGAGACATTGTTCATTTCTGGGCTAGTCTCTGCAGTCTTCTTGGCAAGTGGCTTGAAAATGGTTTGCCACTGCCTTCTTCCTAGGGCTAAGAGAGAGTGAAACTGACATAGCTGGCTTTGTGCCTAAATTGGGACTAGAACTCACAGTCTCCTAGTTTCTAATCTGGTGCCTTAACCACTATGACTATACCAAACTGGTGCTCTCATACAGTACAAGGTACAAACAATCTGTAAAATGCAACGGAAAGGAAATTTATTTACAATTTAAATAAAATGGATATTGTATAAAATGCTAGAATAATAAATATTAACATTGGCATAAATCAAACAGAATTTTAGAATGTCTTCAAAGAACTTAAAAAATATGCTATACTTTCTACAGATAGCCGATTGCAATTGTCATCACTAAGGCAGTTTTTTGAACAATGGATCCATAATGTAACCTTAATAGTATCTGTCTCTGTAGACAAACTGTCCAAACCATGTTATGGAAGAGGAACAAGTTCTACCTTGAAGATGGATTTTAAAATGACAGGCTACAAGAATGTCATGATTAAAAATGTTACATTGGATGTACAAAAGGAACTGGCTAATGTCTTAATATTTAAAAGGGGTATGCTAACAACAAATTGAGAGAGACCTGAATAATTTTCTTACACTGGATTTATAAAATTGTCTTGTCAAAATTTTATGATAAGGGACAAAGAAAAATGAAAAGAAATAAAGTTCTAGCACATTATTTGAAGGGACTAAAGTTACAAGTAAAAGGAATATAAAAAATACCTCTCAGGAATTTTTAGAATATAAACACAACTCTAGGATTTTCAACTCATTATTTGCACACAGTTATTTTTAAAGGGAAGAAAGCTATTTGTGAATTTTACCCAAACATTCAAAGGTAAAAGCCCATAAGAACACCAATCATAAGCAAGTTTTCTGTTCTTTTTTTTTAAATTCTAGGACTGCAAATACTTACAAAGAGATGCTTTGATACATGCAGATATATCTTTTTCCAAGCTCATACAGTAGCCCTGGAAGCTGTTTCTGACTGCCTGGACAGACACAGTTAGGAGCAACTTCCAAAGCAGCTGCACAAGCCTGGAAAAAGATGCAACTGCTTTAGCAATTCAAGGAGATGGGTCTCATATACGCCCTAAGTATTTTTTCTGAAGCACTTGCACAATCCTACAAAGCACTCTCACTGAACCAGTTGCTTTTAAATCATTATCTGTACACAATCCAAGTCCCTGCAAATCTTGGTTTCAATCTTCTTTAACCTGGTACCTCTAGACTAGGTGGAAGTTCCATAATCGCCATTGCAGCTAATGATTATGAGAAATGATTCAACACATTTCAAGGGCACCAATTTGGAAAAGCTAGTATAATTTTTAATTCAAGTACTCTTGAAATTAATTACCAAAGGGGATACCACAATAAATGTATAAGAAATCACAATAAGAGTCATCCAGCAATTTGAAAATGAAACAAACTGTAGCCAAATGTGAGCTTATATAATAAAGATTCCAGAAGACTGCCAAAGTCTAATGCTAAAGTTGATAGTTAGGCATGTTTTGAAATAATAAACAAAGTATTTAAGTTTCATATTGCAGTATCAATGAGTGTTAGATTGTATAATTTTAGTTTCATAATTTAATATTGCATTAATAACTAGGTATAATTTAGTCTGAAAAGACCAGACCAAAGTAAGTTACAGACAACAACATTAAAATCTTGAGATGCCTTAAAGACTACAACACATTATACTTAAAGCTGTAATAGATTTGTTTCTCTAAGGCACTCCCATTAATCTTTCCTTTTATTTGGAACCAAATATAAAAGCTCCCTTTTGAAATTATAATCTAAAAGTTTTCAATTAAATTAAATGATGGGAGCGTTCCTCACCAATGGTATACAGACTTTAAAATCTTATGCTCATAATTTATCGTAATTGATACATACACTATAACACAGAATAGCTGTGTATTTATGCGTGCATATGTTTGTATATATCAAGTCACTGGTAGGTCTTAAAATTTGAAATGTCAAAACCCTCTGGATTATAATATGGTGCCATCTAGTGTTTACAGAAATTGTGTTACTATTTCTGGGGGAAAAAATAAAACAGCTTTTTCTAATATGGTACTTCAAAATATACTAGATTTTAAGTATCATAATTTCCCAGTCTTTGGCCTTATTCATTAGAGCACTATGCACTGTGGAAAGGGTAAATCACCAAATAAATTAGGATGAATTAAAGTATTTAAAAAGTATATAAAATATTCCATTTATTTAACTCCACAATTATTCTAGGAAATTCACACTAAAATCTGATGACAACATCACACTGAAGTGTAATATAGCTTGTTTAGTTTGATAGTTTGGCTTTAGCAATTGGCTAAACTCAGAAAAGTATGGTTTAGGGAGGCATAGTGGCACAAGGATTAGAACACAGTCACACAAGGCTGACTTTGCTCACTGCCAGGAGTTTGATTCTGACCAGCTCAAGGTTTATTCAGTCTTCCATCCTTCTGAGATCAATAAAATGAGGACCAAGATTGTTGCAGGCAATATGCTGTAAACCACTTAGAGCAGTGGTTCTCAACCTTCCTAATGCCGCAACCCTTTAATACAGTTCCTCATGTTGTGGTGACCCCAACCATAAAATTATTTTCGTTGCTACTTCATAACTGTAATTTTGCTCTCCCTCTCTCTCTCCCTCCTATTTCTCTCTCCCTCTTTCTTTCTCTCTCCCTCTCTCCCCTTCTTTCTCTCTCCCTCTCTCCCTTTCTTTCTCTCTCCCTTTCTCTTTCCCTCTTTCTCTATTTCTCTCCCTTTCTCCCTTTTTCTCTCCCTCTCTCTCCCTCCCTCTCTCCCCCTCTCTCTCCCTATTTCTCTCTCTCCCTTTCTTTCTCTCTCCCTTTCTCCCTTTCTTTCTCTCTCCCTGTCACTCTCTTTCTCTCTCCCCCTCTCTCTTTCTCTCTCTCTCCCTCTCTCTATTTCTCTCTCCCTGTCTTCCTCTCAAAGATCCTTAAAATCCTTAAAAGTTATGCTTGGGTGGAAGACTTTTTCTTTTACAGATGGGGTGGGTTGGCAGACAAGTACTCAAAAAAAAAAAGGAAAAAAAAAAAGTGTGAATAGGCATCCAGTAGCTAGCTTGAAGTTTGAACGACTTCTTTCTTTTGCCACCATCTTCTAGGAGGAGCAAAAGACATCCAGCACTGCAACCAGGTGCCCTGGACTGGCCATTCCAGGGCTTCCTGCACCGGCTGACTTAGTTGTCTGCAACCTCCTGTTGTCACTTGAGGGGGGGGGAAGGGACACGGGCGGGAAAGATTTCTTCTTCCTCATCTGAGGAGGGAAGTTATGTTGGACCGTCGACTCCGTGTTGACCCCCGTGGGCCCGACATTCACGGGCAGGCGGGAATCCGCCCACCGAGCCATCACCTCCCCATCGCCCTCCACGCCAGCCAGCTCCGGCACCAGACCTCCCAGCTGACAAGCGCACATCCAGGGGGTCGCCAGCTGACGGGCGCAGAAGATCGGCACCGCGGCGGCCTCCCAGCCACCCACTTCTTCGGCTGGAGCAATTGCCAGGGCTTGCATGGTCGCCGGCGGCGGGGAGCGCGTCAGCGGCCATTGGGGACGCCAGCGGTTCTGTGCCACGGAGGCTTGAGGCGCGGGATGCGGAGCGGTGCAGTACCTTGGGAGGCGGCAGGACGGGGGAGGGGTTACCTGCATCCTGCCGGCCGAACTCTGGAAGGCTGCCTGAATGAAGAATTTTAGGGGGAGTTGAAAGCGAGACAGGTTCCTAAGACCATCGGAAATATGTGTTTTCTGATGGTTTTAGGTGACCCCTGTGAAAGGGTCGTTCGACCCCCAAAGGGGTCACGACCCACAGGTTGAGAACCGCTGACTTAGAGTGTGCTGTAAAGCAGGGCTTTTCAACCAGTGGTACGGGTACCACTTGTGGTACATTGGCACCTGACAGGTGGTACGCGACCATCCTAGAAAAGTGGTAGCGGGGGAGGGGAATGAGCTGAACCGGTGGCAGCACCGCACAAGCCTGAGCGAGAGATGGATGGAGCTGCAGGGATGTCAGGGCTCAGCGGAAGAGCCAGGATCAGCGCCAGGCTCCAGCTGGAGCTTGGCGCTGATCCTGGCGCTTCTGCAAAGCCCAGAAGAAGCGGCAATCAGCTGGAATGTTGCAGCATCTCCAGGGTCCTGTGATTTACATTCAGATGCTTGGCAACTGATTCATATTTATGACGGTCACAGTGTCCCAGGGTCATGTGAAGTCACCAAAACCTGCTGCAACCACCCAGCAGACGGGGGGGGGAATAAAAACCAAACACCCCCCACCCCACCCCCGCTGCCAATCCTCAAGAGAAATGCTCACAACAATGAAAACCTCGGACAGGAGGAAGAGTGCCACCAGGTGGGCAGGCAGGTGTCTTGCTTGGCTGTGGCTTGGGGGGCACTTTTTCAGTGCCATTGTAACTTTGAACAGTCACTAAGCGAACTGTTGTAAGTTGAGGACTACCTGTACTTTATCACTTTTTTCCTTTTTTTTTTGGTCAAGTTTTTGACACCTTGCTAGGCGACTGGTGGTACTCGGATATTACCATATCCTAAAAGTGGTAGAATGGGTGAAAAGGTTGAAAAGCCCTGCTGTAAAGCACTATGAAGTCTAAATGCTATTGCTGCTATGCTCTTAATCATTGGTTATTTTTGGTGAGAAAGACTGTACTTAAAGATATATTACCAACCCCAATAAAAAGGGTACATGAAATACCTTCTAAATCACTCTAAGCATCATGTTTCAAGAACTCCTGCATACAGTTCACAATAAAGTTGATTACTGGTGGGACTTCCGGTGGCAGGCGATTTCGTCGGTCGCAGCTGTTTGCTGCCTCCCGCCTGTTTTGCGTAAAAGCCGGTTTGACAGCCAGCACCAGCTGTCAAACGGCTTGATACCTTTCCCCTGGGCATAAGGGGATAGGTGAGCTGCCCGGGGTAGGAGTTGAGTTCCCGAGTCGTCCTATATGGACGATGTAGGTGAGA
>NW_015387234.1:229099-243292 GCF_001527695.2 Protobothrops mucrosquamatus | reverse complement strand
TTAATACGGAGGAGATGGATTGTTTAAGTTTAGAGTTTGGAGTTAGAGATATTAATATTTGTTTACTTGTATTTGAATATTAGCCTAGGTTTGGTTTGGGAAGTCCGGGGGGTGGGGGGATGGGATATAACATTGTGTAATATCTGTGATGTATTTCTTTTTTTTTATGATGAAAACAATAAAATTTTATATTGGAAAATAAAGTTGATTACTGGTACGTTTTACTCTCTGTGTTCAGTATTTAAAATAAATCCAATGTTTTCATCCCATATTTTGGACTTCTAGTATAGAGATTAAAAGTGCCTTTGTAAACTTGCTATAATACTTTTTATGTAATCTTGCTGTGGTTCCACAGAAGAATGATGATCCTATTTAGATTTTACATTTGAGCTGATTTCTACTATCTATCTATAATATTTTTACTTCAAACATACTTTAACATGCTACCACCCGAACATGAAGTAGGTACAATATCTGAAGGAAAACCTCTTCCAGTATCCCTCTACTTAATTCATAAGATGAACTTTGCAGGCCCAAATTAAAGTGCCATGCTAAGATATGGCAAAACTACAAGAGAGCAGGTTTTTCAGAGATAATAGGCCAACTCTAGAATGCATTGTCAGTGACTTTGCCTGACAACCAATCTTAGTGTCTTGTTAATAAACACATCTTATTACAGGGAAAGATTGGTTTTGAAGGGCAGCATTTAATTAAAAATGAAAACCAGCTACCTTTTGTCTACATTGCTCTGTATCAGAAAATCTACCTCAGACTTGGTGGAGCAGACAGCAAGTGGAATGTAGGCCACTGATATCCAACAAGCAAAATGTATTCCTGTTAGTTAACTTTCTAACAAGTAATGTGACTTCTTTCATTCTTTTTTCTTACAGCAGTGAAAAATTAGCCTTACATTTATTAAAATAATGGCAGATTGGGGGAGTTATCAATCTGTACACTGGTTACAATACATTGTTATTCATACTATTCTAATAATTCTTAAAGAAATTCCAGCAAAATAATTAAGAGGAAAAAAAACTGACAAAAGTTTGTCAGAAAATAAATGTTTTTTTAATATAACAGCATGCAGAAACAAGTTTTTAAAAGCTATCAGCAGATACTCATTGGAATCTCATTCTACTTTCATTTCTTACCTACTTTGGTAAAAGTTATTATCAGCAATGTACAGCTTTTGCCAAGCTTCATTGCACTGTTCACTGACTTAGGTAAGAACAAGGATATTTTAGGACTGACAAGCTCTTAGTATAGTTCAAATAAAACAGTTTCCACAATTGATTAATATTCAGATGAACAAGAGAATGGTCTCTGTTTTTAAAAGACACTACACATATGTAATGAAATGTTAATAAAAGAAAAGCTAAAAACTCACTCACTATCTTCTGTGGGAAGGACTTGCAGAGAATAAATCCATTCTATTATATCCTCTTTGTTCACAACATCTAAGGAATCCAACATATCCAAGCCAGAAAGTGCAAAAAAAGCAATTGTCAACCTGAGAAGGGGGGGAGGGGAAATAGCAATATTAACTTCCAACTCAGATGATAGTTATTTGCATGTAGGACAACTTCAGAATTAACTGAAACAACATGAATATTATAACATGAACATAAATTGAATGAAACATACAGTACTCCAAGCAAGTAGTTATTCAACCATCAAATATGTTCATTATACTTTGATGAACAGTCACATTACCCTCATTTCTCACCCTGACTCCAGCATTACAGTCAATTTTTCCCTACGTTCCTATTATTTCCATTTCACTGAATTTTCCCTTTCCCTTAACATTAAATCAAATTTAACTGATCCTCTTACTCAGGCCTACATAACATACCCCATCAAGCAGCCTTGTGCAGCCTGCTGACATTTTTTAAAGAAATTAATAAATTCACCTCTGCCCCAAAAAACACAGTGCTGAGCACCTCCAAGTGTCACTGATCCTGTCAGTTGCACTGGTCCTGCCATCTCACTAGCTGATAAACGAACACTTGATCGGTGCATCAACTATTCCTTTGTGATGAGCAATTATTTTTATTTATAAATGTGGCCCTTTCCTTTCTACAAACCAGGGTGGATTTGATTTAAATCAAGTTGATTTAAATCACGATTTAAATCACTAGTAAAAAGGCCTGATTTAAATCAACTTGATTTAAATCATAATTTTTAAAGAGCAACTGTCATCTCTGTCCCGCAGCGGCTCCTCCTCTGACCCGCTGTTGACTCACCAACAGTCCCACTCGCTTTAATGGGATGGCTGGTGATGCGGCAGTGACACAACAAGGTGAGGGACGTGGCGGGCAGCAGGTGAGTGGATGCCGGCTAATAAGTGCTGCCATGATGGATCTGAAATGACAGGTGCTTTTTAAATGTAAGGACTCATTCTTGCTGGTAGTTAGAATCTTTAATATTATTATTTGCAAACAAAATGAAGGTTTTCTATTTAGAATAATAAACTGTCAGATTTGTAAAACAACGATATCAGAACCGATTTTAGGTTAATAGTTTAATCACACAATAAATTCTTTTATTTAATTAAAACACTTAGAGCCTGGTACAGATGCATTTCTCTTCAAACAATCATAGAGTTTGTAATGTACATAGATTTGCAAAACAATGGGATAAAGGAATATTTCTGAACTATATTCTATGATTTATCTCATGGTTACTGTGAAATTATGTGAATGCATCAATGCAGTGCATATTATCTCAGCTCGCAGAGCTTGGATTCACTGAATTTACCAAAAATGTAAATATTGCAGAATATACAGCCTCATGCTACATAACTAAGCTCCATTTCATGCTGAATAAACTAAGTTATTAATGTATCTTAAATAGAAAACTATATTTAGATAGATTTTTACTCCAAAAGTATTTTATTAAAATAAATTTGATAAAAATAAAAAAACTCTGATTTTAAAAAATCCATTTTTTTTAAAAAAAATTAAAAAATCATTGATTATTATCCACCCTGCTACAAAATGTGCAGGCTTGTTCTTATTCCTTTCTCACTCTTATGCAGATCACACACTTCTGTGGTATATCTGAGTTAATACCAGAAATACGATACTCTGTTCCCAATTATTTTTCCCTAAAACATTTTATTTACCTTATAATTAAAAGCTATCAAAACAGAGGCAGATACATGGGTCTCTACATTCAGACGTTCTGGAGACTTCTATGTATTATTGCTATGTAACATTTCAGAGAATGAGTAAGAAGAGCAATAACCAAAACATGTTCTAGAAAAGATTTATATATTTGGCTGGTGATGAAATAAATTATTGAGCAGTATTTTTCTAAGTCAGAGTTTCATATATTGAAACTGAAGAAATCTGTAAGAATACATGTTATATGCACTTGAGCAGGGGTCTTCAAACTGGCTGAGGAATTCTGGGAGTTGAAGTCCACAAGTCAGAAAAGGGCCAAGTGTGAAGACTCCTGCACCTGAGACATAAAAGTAAATAGCAACATTGATTGTGTACTGATTGTATTAAATCATAAGGCACACTATAAATACTTAAATATTTACATAATGGAACAAAAGAAAAATTTTCACATTGATATAGAAGCCAAACAACTTTATATAGTGCTGGAAATCAGTCAGTCCACCCAAAAAAAAACACCTTAAATTTGAGCAAATGTTAAAACTATTGACTGAATTAGAATTTTGCTTAAATCAGAAACTGAAAATAATTTTAAAAAATAAATGTACAGTATATTTATATTATTTGCAAAATAAACTCATGCATTTCATTGCTTACTTAATTCCCCAAATTTAGGATGAAGTAGGACTATACAGATTCAAAGGAAAAATTGTTTCAGAGTGTACACAACAGTATACATAGCACCTGTCAGAAACTTCTTAAATCAAATAGTGGTAGTTCTCGCTTACATCTTCTATTTCAAATTCTAGGACAGTGGTGGCGAACCTATGGCACGGGTGCCAGAGGCGGCACTCAGAGCCCTCTCTGTGGGCACCCGCATCGTCGCCCCAGTCCTAGGCCTTCAGCTGGGTTTTATAAAACCTTTTCGCTTTAGGCCTCCGCCGCCATGTGCAAAAAAAAAAAAAGGTTCAATCAATCAGTTCAATTTCAACTTCTGGGGAAAAAAAAAAGATCTTGCAAAGTTGGAATTGATTGATTGAACTTTTTAGTCCCATCCAGTCTGCCGTTACCACCGCAGCCACGCCCACCTAATGGGCCACGCCCACCCAATGGGCCACGCCCACCCGGCACCCGATGATGCATAAGTGGGTTTTGAGTTGCAGTTTGGGCACTCAGTCTCTAAAAGGTTCGCCATCACTGTTCTAGGAAGAACTGTAGAATGCTACTGAATTCTTACACCATAATTATTCTGAAAAACCTGAGATGCAGTAAATGCACATTACAACAACAAGCTTCTTATTCACTTTGGAGCATGCAACATTTTATCTTAGAATCTTTCAATGAATGTTTTTGAAAGAAAGATACAGCTTAACATCTATCAAAGTTTCGCAATGCAATAAACAAAACACCACCAAGCACATCCATACCTGCTACACCCACTTTTAATTGCAATGTGTGTTCAAATTTTACCATTTAAACTTACTAATTGTATTCCTTGTATACTCACCTTTAATAGATCAAAGCAGAGAGTACATTCGGAGAGTACATTCAGAGTAAATAATGCAGTACAAGTCCCAAGGACAGAATTAACCCCATCCAATGTGTGAAGCACAGAAAATAAAAACTCCTTTGATGTATTTACAGAAACTGCAATACCTAGCTTAATAGTAGGATAGTGTACAAAGGACTAGAGTTAAATCCCTTGCATCTAATGAGACAAACTTTTACATTAATGAAGACCTTTAGCTCTTTCTCCACAAATGTAGACATATTATCTGCAGTTTAAATAAATTTTATTTCAAGATAGTGAACTGAGGAAAATCAGTTTCAAAATGATGAAACTGCTGATAAAGAAAATTTCATGAAAAAGGACATATTCTCTGGCTGCTTCTTTTTTAGAAGCTCCATATTTTATTTTTCTAAAAGGCTTGGACATTAAGTCCACATAATACCCAAGTATCTTGATCTCAACTCCAAGCCTAGAAATATGAATTTGCCACACATCTTGAGGGCAATCTTGCAAGTGTTCACTCAGAACTAAGTTTGACTGAGTTCAATGAGGTGCATTTGTAAGGTTCAAAAAAATACTTTATCTGCAATGTTTGTAGTACTCACCAGTTTACTCAACCAGATTTGTCCAAGAACAGAATAAATCCACAAAGAACATTTTCTACATTTTCCATTTCAAATTCTATAGACTTATTTATCTTTTAAGCAAATGCTTTCTCTTTTTAATTCAAATTTTCAGCCATGTGTGTCGAATTCTTTTGAGAACCTTTCAACTCAGGCAGTCAGGCTTTGGCAAAGTGGGTTACCCTACCAACTAAATCAGGTAAGAGTTACTGTCTGCTTTCAAACCTCTATCCATCTCAGACAGGGGAACAAGCATTCAAAAGTTTTGATAACTGTACAATAAAACATCTGGATTCTGATCAAGTGTTAAGCTGCAAAGGTTAACAGCTTAATGAAATGAAACAGAAAGTATTTTAACTGTTTTGAAACGAATAAGTGAAACCAAGATCATATGTCTTGATCTGTTTTCCGAAATTTGACCTAAAACACATCAGGGGAAACTGGATCTAATTTTATTTTAGTTCCAGTGAGATTGTCGTTGTGAGATCACTACACCCAATAAATATTTAAAGCTATCATTCGAAGTGTGTGAAAAAACGGGGCTATCTCTTGAGCAGACATCTGTTTTCAATTTCAAGCTGCCACCGACAACCATCAAGGATTAGGATGCGGGACTTTTGGCGCAGTCAACTTTAATTAAGAATTAGACTAACGCCATTTCACAAATATTGACTCCAGGAAGCTGCCCAGAGCGCCACTCCGGCCCGCCGCCCCGACACCCCTGAGTGGCCAGAAGGGAACAAATCCTGGCGGGTTATTCCCGCTTCGGAGAGGACCCCGCCCACCGCTCAGCTGTCCCAAGCACTTCGCGCAAGGTCTGCTTCTGGGGGGGTGAACTCGTTTACTTCCCACCCGGAGAACCTCGAGCGCCTTCCCGCTTCCCCGGGGTACCTGCTGGTCTCCAGGGACGAGTAGCGTTCAGGCAAAATCTGAAGGCTGCGTTGGAAGAACCGCACGTGGCGTTCCTTGAGGAAATCCAACCTTTCCCCGTCCCCAAAACCTCCCTCGTCTTCCACCAGCACCGGGCTCGCCATGTTGGCTTTCCGCTTCCTACTCTCACACGCAACTCCGTCACCGGCGGCACAGTCATGTGACGCAGCCCCAACGTTGGGCCTTTTTTTTTTTTTTTTAGCGGCCGCGGCGGTAACAACCGGCAGCTGACCGAGCTTCATTCCGCCTCTTGCGCCTAAAGAGGTGGGGTTAAGCAGCTTTGGCGCCAACCAAAAGCAGGTTTTAAAATTGCTCCGATCGTTCAGGCCCGCGGCATTGGGTAGCAAATGGGTAACTTTTTCCTGATTGTACAGTTTTTTTCCCCAATTTTGGGGGGATCAGATATAACACTCTTGCAAAATTAGAGATTATATCTGTTTACATGGCTTGATGCGGAACAATTACAGATATGATTTGGAAGCTTCAATGTGCAGAAATGTAAGGAATGTAGTTTCTGTCCAAGAATCTTCTGAAATTATGTATTTCTCATTGATACAACACTGATAAAATAATTATTAAAATATTTCAAAGACCATATACAACAAAGCCTTACATGGATTATTGAAACAGGTATTGTGCTATACCTATCTGTTCTATATTTTATGCAGATCCTCTAGATTTTTACAGGAGATTGTTGGAATATAACATAAGTCACTCCATTTTGTAACCTTCAGCAAGCTTAATAGTGCTTACGTGTTAGGTTGCAATTAGCAGCTGAACACACGTAAGAACAGAGAACAAAGAGACAAGTCAAAAGAGCTGTCTATGCAAGCTACTATATTATCACTTCCTGATAAGACCTTCCAATGTGAACCACAATGGCAACTTTTCCTTGAACTGTTAGTTGTATAAGCCATGTAATAGATAAGATACATTCTGTAAAACCTTGGCTGTCTCTAACCTCCTAAACTCCCTTGTTTGTAACCCTCACCCCCCTGAAAAAGCCTTCTGCCTGCAATTTGCTTTGATGTATGCTAATAAAGGAGAGCCTGGGAGGGAGAGACTCCACTTTTGCTCTTTGGATTTCTTCTCTCTCGACTCTCATCCGAGGCAGCCTTGTGTCTGTCTTTTCTTTACCATGAGAGTCAGTCACAGGAGATCTTCAAAATCACCATCAAATCCTAGAATATATCTGAGCTTGTGCAATTAAAATCAACATCTTGCTCAGTAGCATTACAATGACAGAAAAACAAGGAATTATGTCACAAAATTTTATCTCTGGAGAATTTTTTTACAGGGAGTTTCCATGCCACAATATTCATTCTTTATCGCGTCAGCATTGATTGCACTTAAGAGGGAAGTGCAAGATCCCAAACCCAACCTTTCTTTTGGAACTAAGGATAAACAACTAAAAGTTACGGAACTTTTGTTTTCATGAATGCTAACTAGGGTGAGATTACAATGTGCTCCAAAGTGACAAAGTTTGATAATACCCACAATGGACAAATGGCTGATGAAGGTGATGAAGCTTCCATAGAAGACTATTTTTTTCTTTGCTTATAGAGAAAACAATATCTACATATATGGGTGACTGGAAACCCCTTATTAGATTTTTTGGATGTAATGAAAACAATGTACTTACGATATATGGTTTTGATAATTAGAAAAACAACTGAATAAATAGAGTGAGCTTTCTTTTGTCATCATAGAGAAAGAAATACGGTAATTTTGTAATTGTATTGACAGTATATTTGTTGCAAAAGAAATCAGAAGTTTCTATTTCTTTCTCTTTTGGCACGTTTGACTTTTTTTCTATTTCTCTTTTCTGCTTTTTCTTTTTATTAGTTTGTCTTAGTTTTTATGTTCTTTGTAAAACTTTTAAAATACATTTTAAGTTGCACAATTTAATCTTGGACAAGCTTACTTTGAAACATTTTCAGTTGTTTGGAAGAATATGCAGAAAGAAAATAATACTCTGTCTCTCTCTCTCTAGGGCAGGGATCCCCAATCCCCGGTCCGCAGTATGCCAGCAACCAGGCTGCGCAAACAAGCAAAGCCCCATCCACGGGATGCAGGCAGCACATAAAACCACGCCCCCTCCACTCCATGGAAAAACCTCTCTCCACGTAACCGGGTCTGGTGCCCAAAAGGTTGGGAACCTCTTGCTCTAGGGTTTTTAAATGTTTTATTTGTTTGTAATTTTTTTTAGTTTTGAAGGATGAAGATTAAGAAACAACTCATTTCTCTATAACAAGAGCTTATTATTTTCTGTTCCATTTCAGGAACATTAAGATATTACCGTATTTATTGGCGTATAACACACACAGGCGTATAACACGCACCTTCATTTTAAGGGAAATTTCAGGAAAAAAACAAAGGTGGGGCCGGGGGGCGGAGAGCTTGGCGGCAGCGGCAGCAGGAGGATGGGGAAGGGGCGTGGCTGCCCGGGCCAAGGTGGGGCCGGGCGGCGAAGGGCCGCGGCTGCCCGGGCCGAGATGGAGCCGGGCNCGGCATTGGGTAGCAAATGGGTAACTTTTTCCTGATTGTACAGTTTTTTTCCCCAATTTTGGGGGGATCAGATATAACACTCTTGCAAAATTAGAGATTATATCTGTTTACATGGCTTGATGCGGAACAATTACAGATATGATTTGGAAGCTTCAATGTGCAGAAATGTAAGGAATGTAGTTTCTGTCCAAGAATCTTCCGAAAGTATGTATTTCTCATTGATACAACACTGGTAAAATAATTATTAAAATATTTCAAAGACCATATACAACAAAGCCTTACATGGATTATTGAAACAGGTATTGTGCTATACCTATCTGTTCTATATTTTATGCAGATCCTCTAGATTTTTACAGGAGATTGTTGGAATATAACATAAGTCACTCCATTTTGTAACCTTCAGCAAGCTTAATAGTGCTTACGTGTTAGGTTGCAATTAGCAGCTGAACACACGTAAGAACAGAGAACAAAGAGACAAGTCAAAAGAGCTGTCTATGCAAGCTACTATATTATCACTTCCTGATAAGACCTTCCAATGTGAACCACAATGGCAACTTTTCCTTGAACTGTTAGTTGTATAAGCCATGTAATAGATAAGATACATTTTGTAAAACCTTGGCTGTCTCTAACCTCCTAAACTCCCTTGTTTGTAACCCTCACCCCCCTGAAAAAGCCTTCTGCCTGCAATTTGCTTTGATGTATGCTAATAAAGGAGAGCCTGGGAGGGAGAGACTCCACTTTTGCTCTTTGGATTTCTTCTCTCTCGACTCTCATCCGAGGCAGCCTTGTGTCTGTCTTTTCTTTACCATGAGAGTCAGTCACAGGAGATCTTCAAAATCACCATCAAATCCTAGAATATATCTGAGCTTGTGCAATTAAAATCAACATCTTGCTCAGTAGCATTACAATGACAGAAAAACAAGGAATTATGTCACAAAATTTTGTCTCTGGAGAATTTTTTTACAGGGAGTTTCCATGCCACAATATTCATTCTTTATCGCGTCAGCATTGCACTTAAGAGGGAAGTGCAAGATCCCAAACCCAACCTTTCTTTTGGAACTAATGATAAACAACTAAAACAAAGTTACGGAACTTTTGTTTTCATGAATGCTAACTAGGGTGAGATTACAATGTGCTCCAAAGTGACAAAGTTTGATAATACCCACAATGGACAAATGGCTGATGAAGGTGATGAAGCTTCCATAGAAGACTATTTTTTTCTTTGCTTATAGAGAAAACAATATCTACATATATGGGTGACTGGAAACCCCTTATTAGATTTTTTTGGATGTAATGAAAACAATGTACTTACGATATATGGTTTTGATAATTAGAAAAACAACTGAATAATAGAGTGAGCTTTCTTTTGTCATCATAGAGAAAGAAATAATTTTGTAATTGTATTGACAGTATATTTGCTGCAAAAGAAATCAGAAGTTTCTATTTCTTTCTCTTTTGGCATGTTTGACTTTTTTTCTATTTCTCTTTTCTGCTTTTTCTTTTTATTAGTTTGTCTTAGTTTTTATGTTCTTTGTAAAACTTTTAAAATACATTTTAAGTTGCACAATTTAATCTTGGACAAGCTTACTTTGAAACATTTTCAATTGTTTGGAAGAGTATGCAGAAAGAAAATAATACTCTGTCTCTCTCTCTAGGGCAGGGATCCCCAATCCCCGGTCCGCAGCATGCCAGCAACCAGGCTGCGCAAACAAGCAAAGCCCCATCCACGGGATGCAGGCAGCACATAAAACCACGCCCCCTCCACTCCATGGAAAAACCTCTCTCCACGTAACCGGGTCTGGTGCCCAAAAGGTTGGAGACCTCTGCTCTAGGGTTTTTAAATCTGTTTTATTTGTTTGTAAAAAAAATTAGTTTTGAAGGATGGAGATTAAGAAACAACTCATTTCTCTATAACAAGAGCTTATTATTTTCTGTCCCATTTCAGGAACATTAAGATATTATCTGCTTATCCTCTTAAATTAATCTGAGATACATTATATAATCAATCTGCTAAGTAAAGCAAAGAAAAAAACACTTGTTAATTTTATCTGTTTATTTCTGGGTTGAAAAAAACAGTGAAAGTACATAGAAAACAATACATTCACTTTTTTTGAACTTTACAGAAAGAGGTCACTTGCTAAACCCGGGTTCTAGAGAAAAAAATTCAAACAAAAAAAAACTTTTGCAAGTATTTTACAATGAAACAATATACTTGATTTTTATTTAACATAACATATGTACATTTACAATATTTCTCACATATAATACAAACTAATAATAATGTTGTATTATCTTCAAATAAATTATTTGCAGATGTCCAGTTATAATCCCTGTCGCCAGCTTGGGACAGCCCTATCAATATAAAAATAGATTAGTATCTTGCAAATATATTAATCATATAAAAGTTCATTAATCACATAAATATTTAAATTTAAGGTAATTTAAGATGTACATTAATTATATAAAATATTTTAATTTTCTCACCTATGAGGAATATACAACACTGGCCCTGTACCTATAGGTCCAATCTCTTTTGTTCGTTCTTCCCAAACTTTTGTAGGTCTGAATAACCTGCATGGATCCCGAGTTACATTAATGTGAACCTGTTAATAGTGAAAATACAGAAAAAGTCATTTGAGGCAATTGCAAGTACAAATGAATTAAATAATAAAGAGTAAGAAGTAAACTGGCATAGCACTGTATTTTCATATTAGTTTGGATTAAAGACCAGTAATTTATCATGCATCTGATTCTTGCTGGATACTTAGAACAAAGATACAAATCAAAAGAGTGGCGACTACTAACAGAAAAGAAGTCAAATGGGGCCAGACAGTAATTACGGAGTGGTACCAAACCTGATGGAACCAAGACCACTAGAAATGCAAAAATTAACTTTCAGTCCACCAAGATTATTACTCCAATATTTTAGAATTATCAGCCTATGGATCATAATTAAATGCTATGTTTCCATTGCTATTACTAATCATTAAAATGTAATAAAAATAATACATTTCACATATTGTTTAATATTTAAAGTTCAATTGAAAACAATTTTGCACAAAGTTTTACTGAATTCCATGGGGCTTACCATTTAGATACCAGGCTTTAAACTAAAGTCTGTGTCAACAATCCTAAAACATTTAGAATAAAAACCAAATAAATCCATTAGGAATTACTGTTGATTCATCATCTATACAGATTTAATTTTAATTTTATTTCTAAAGAAGAGAAGGTGATAGATAAGATCCTATTTTATTTTTAAAATGACATATTATGCGCTTTGCACACCTACTTCAGTTACTCTCAACTCAATTTCTTTTGCATATTCTTTCATTCTAACTTATTTACAACTTCTCCTCTTGCTTCCATATGGGTGACTAAATTCCAGTTTCAGGATGTTATATAACGACATTTCAATAAGAAACTAATATCATATGTGATCATTTTTAAATGCCAGAGTTCTTTGAAGTCAGAGGAACACTTCTGAGAAATGTACATGGGACTGAGATATATAACGTATATTAAATTCTTACCTTCTTTCTCAGCTTAGACAATCTTTTTTCTTTTTCAATCTTTTCATCTTCCTTTGCCTGCCTTTCTAGAAACTTCAGCTCAAGTTTATGCAGATCCTGAATAAAATAAATGAAATATTGCTATAAATCTCACTCTCTCTCCCCCTCCCCCCAGAGGCTTTTGTTTGAGATAGGTCACCATATAAATTGAATAAACAAAATAAAATAAGAAAGTTTTTTGTTACTCTTGTTACAATAGTTAAGTAGCCAGTGTCAATTAATTATTTACTATGAATAATCTTAAGCAATAATCTTGCCCAAATGGCCAGAATATGTAGCACTGTTATATTTTACATTCACCAATGAAGACTTGAATGCTACTTAGCTCTTGACTAGTTTTCTCTCTCTTCCATACAGATAATCCTTGCATTTATGACCTTTGCAGGTCTATAAAGCAAAGGAAAGCTGAAATACAATTATAAGGACAATCAAAGTTTTAATCAGCAGCCACTTCCCTTAACAACTAAGTTGTCAATCTCAACTGTGGTCACTATAAGTGCCCTTCATTCTCATAGAACACAAGGATGCCTGAGGTCTGCAGAAATCTGCTTCGGCAACTCTCCTGCAGGCAGGGGGATATAAAGATCAAATATTGGTTAATGGATTTTTAAATTTTTAAATTGGATTTTTATTCAAGTCAAAATTTAAAACAAGTGCTTGATAAAAGCGGCTATATTAGAACTATATTAACATGGTAATAACCTCATTATAGTCCATCCAATTTGCTAATGCTAATACTGGGATGTGATATTAGTGAACAGACTATAGCTAATCTCTGTCTAAAAGTACGAAGTCAAACATGGTCAATGAATAAGAAATTTGGGAATTGGCAAAGACCACTCTTATGGATAAATAAACTGCAGTCCATTCTGACGTCTTCAAACTTAATATAGTATATTCTTTGATAACAGCATGTAGAACATCCTTCTTTTGCTTTAAGGAAATCCTGGAGAGACAACTGCTACATGCATTTGTTTTTCACAATTACTATCTCATCAATTCAGTTCTTGATTACCCCAATCGAGTGGTTATTTTAAGCCTATATGAATCATTATTTTAGAAAATAATTCTAAGGATTTGCTGTTTCAACTGGAAACAATTGTAGCCAGATGAGACAAATCAACTGAATTTAAATGTCCATCACCAGGAAGCTCCATATAGTGATACAGAATTGTCCTTTTCATATGAAAATACAAAGAAACCTGGAGAAAATATGGAAGAGATAAACAAGACTACTCACTCGTTCCTGGAATTTAACAATTTCTTCTGCTGCAGTTCTTTTCCTCTCTTCCCTGTCAGCTTCCTCTCTCTTTTCTTTTTCAAGTCTCAGCAGCTCTTCCTGTTCCTTTTTCTCTCTACTATAATCTTCCAACAATAACTTCGTTTGAAGCTGCCGCTGACGTTCTCTCTGCTTTTTTTTCTCCTTCTCTTCTTCCTCTTTTAACTGAACTTCCTGTTTTGCTGCAGTTGCAAGTGCTTTATCTTTCTTCCATGCTTCAAGCTCTGCTAATCTTTTTTTCCTTTCCTCTTCAGTTTTCTGCTTCTGAGCTTCACGCTGACAGTGAATATCAGTGAGCACTTCCTCAGGATTTTCTTTCTGGACTAAGATTGTACCTTTTTCTTCTTGTTTCTTCATCTTCCATTTTTTAATGGCCTTGAGGGTAACAGTAAAGTGAATAAAATAATTCATAAGTAAATAAATTTATCATCATGGCATTTCTAATCCTCTGAAGGAAAAAAGGACCTAAGACTGTATTTCTTATTAGTAATCTGTACAATTAGGTCCATTAAGTATCGTCATGCGTCTGAAGAGATCTTAAAAATCTGTCTGACAACAGTGAGAAACAAATTAGTATACTAGGATGGATTTTAGGCTGATCTAGCAGGTTGGTCTTTTTTTTTTTTTTTTTTTTTTTTTTTTTTTTTTT